>NW_017100155.1:460090-466731 GCF_001263275.1 Habropoda laboriosa | reverse complement strand
ACGATAGAAAGAGTTTCTTCCCGCCTTTCAGGCGGAATTGACGATGGTGGTGCTTTGGTGATAAAGGTCTCATTTGATCAATCTTCAGTAACGTCTGATTTAGCGATCAAGCGGACGTTGAAAATTGCGGCAGTATTCGCGTTATTTTTTATGCACGATTACCAGAGTAGAGTGGTTTTCATCGTCGTTTTGCTGGAATAGTAACTAGACCAATTTCAATTTTTCAGGAATTCGGTTTGAAATTCTTTGCGGTAAAAGATTGTTCGTTTTCACAATTTAACTAATATTCTTTGGGTTTCGAGGCTGTCTAGTAGAATGTCGTTTAGGTGTATTGCTTACTGTTATAAAAGGGGTTAAAACAGCCCTGTTTTCAATCGTGATATTTTCCTTTTGTTAAACTGTGTAATTTTAATATTAACTTTACTCACGCTCTTTCAGATAAAAACAGCTCACTTTTGCAGATATTTCAAAATTAACGAGTTTGCAACAAACCAAATATTGTCATATTTTTCATGCCACGTTTTCAATTTCGATTAAAATACTATTATTTCTTTACATGCATATTACTAAATAGATCAATCAACGATGTTCGAATGTAATTACACGATATCGACAACTTTCAAAAGAGAAAAAGAAATACGTAAAAATTGCAGTGTAAAATTGGTATATAAACACAGATATTTTTACTAAAACACAGGACCAAATTTGAAATAAAGGCATACTCCAAACTGTTGAAAATAAATAGAAATGTAATACGTTTCGGTCAAGTGGGTTGCAGAATATCAGCTTTTATAAAAAAAAGAATAATATTCTTCAAAACATGTTTGCTTCATATAATAAAACTGTAGAACCACTGATTTTTTAACGATTTTTTTATTCACTTAATTTATACGAAAGTAAAGAAGATAGGGTTAAATTTGAAAACTCACTCAAATAAAGAAAACAGGGTTAAATTTGAAAAACTCTCTCAAATAAAGAAAACAGGGTTAAATTTGAAAAGTTCACTAATCAAAGGGTTAATAGCAACATATTTACTGTCACCCTCGTTCAAATAAAGTAGACTTTCTATCTACTGTAACTAATAACTAGACTGCGGATTTTTATGCAAATTCGTATCTTTACGAATATAATTAAAACAATTGTTTTATTCATGAAATATTATAACGAGTACTACATTTTGTGTTTATTTATACATTTCTACTTACGTGCAATTTGTGCATTTTTGTGACCTCAAAATTTCCATAAATGCATAAAAATCCGCAGTCTACTAATAACCATAACTCGCTGCCTTTTCTGACTAATTAAATCATTACTGAAAGACACTTTGCGAAGAGACCTAATTCTCGGTTCTCCGCTAAAGAAAGGGTACATTTTCTCGAGGTCGAAGTGACGAGGGAAATCATTCACGTGTTCGTCATACTAGTCAGTTGAGCTGTTGTTGGCATTGAAAAATCCGGCTCTGGAAAATCTTTCCTGTGCACGTGCAACATTCGCACGGTCGCGTCGCGTTCCCTGGAACGTAGTTTTCCGGGGGATAGGGAAAAAAGCCGTCGGGAGGAACGCATCGACGGAAAATACACAGTCGAATCAAGATAAAGTGGATGTGAAGGTGGCCAGACGGTGGCATTTGGATAAAAACGATATCTGTGTTCGTGCAAAGTGTAATCCGCGTACGAGGACGTCGCCTTACTCTCTCGTGTTTCTGTGAGTGTGAATGTTGCAATAAAAAAAAAAAAAAAAAGAAGAAAGACACGCGGAGGCTGAGCGTGGAGGTTGCAACAACGGATTTGTTGCAACAGGGCCATGTGAAGCATCACACTTTGACGAGCGGACGTGTTTTTGCTAATCCAAGGGAGTTCTGTTAGAGTTATCAGTCAGATATAACAAAAATTAATCTAACGCCTTACTAGGAAGTATATATTACTTTTGTATACGTTCGGAGAAATCCGTTTAGCCTTACCACCTCTGTTTAGTGAAGATCTAAATGTTTATGATACGTGACAAAAGGCTCTTCGGTCCCAAGCGGGGTCGTAGACAATATTAGGGCGTTGCGTAGGAGTATTCTCAGTCCTTAGACAGTGCTCTTACCATCAAGTAGAAAAGCGAAACTTCCTTGTGTCTAATAAAAGTTTACAGTTTAAAATAAGGATTATTAATTATTTAACAACCAATAACTCCCATAATCCAATAAGTTCTTCGAGTGTTTTTCTAATTTCTTTTCTTTTGAAGTGGAAATCGGGAGATTTCGAATTTTCAATTATTTGATCCGGGTTGGTTTGTATCGAGATGAAAGTCAGAGTTGAGAAGTTTCTTGGAGAGTTCTTCGAGTACTTTTTTTTAAATGGTAAATGAAAGATTTGATTTGGGTTGTTTTACATTAAGATGAAAGTCAGAGTTGAGAAGTTTTTCCTGCTTTATATGAAGTGACTGAAGTGTGAGTTAGAGTTTTGGAAAATGTAGAATAAATGGTAATGAAAAAAGTAGTATTTTGGAATTTAACATACTTACAATTCATTTTTGAGATGTTTTAATTAATTGTTTTCCAGCCTCCATGTTTGGAGCGTGATTTCATCCCTTAGACATGAATAAGTATTAGAAATTAAAGAATGTAAATTATTTTTCACCTGTACTAATAGCAAATGTGATGTTTTCAAATAAAATACTGTAAATATAATTTACTTGCTACTTTCTCTGTGAAAATTATGCAGCGCAAAGTAAATTTTAATGAGGTGTACCGAGACACTTCGAAATCTAAATTTCACGGAGGAATAGAAATTATGCCAATTATTTCAACTAATGTCATTTCAATTTTGAACAAAAAATCGTACAATTTTCGGAATACATGACACAATAATTATTTTCCATCCTAGAACATGAGTACATCTCTCTTAAACAATGAAGAAAACCGCAGAGTCTTTTGTTTACGATCCCGTCAACAGTGCATGTTACATGCGTCGCGATTTTCCTATAAATAACTTCACGAATGTCCTACATAACACGACATGCGTAAATAACACACTGCAAATCATCTTTCTAACACGAAGAAATGAAATGAAAAATTTCACCAGTCTAGTTATTTCACAATCATTTTTCCCGCCACAAAAGAACGAAACACGAGAAAATGGAAGTGAATTGGAAAAACCGAAATTCACACGAAAATCCTGCAAAACACTCATAAATCCCCTAAACATCTTTATCGTTCTCTGAAGTACAACAAATAATTATGTACATTCACAATAACGAAGTACATCACTCTTCGTGACTAACAAATAAACAAAAATCTTGCAGGAAAAAGGAAGAAATTACGCAAGATGTCGGCGATTTGAAAAAAAAAGAGGAAAAACTTAATTCCCGCCACAAAAGAACGAAACACGAGAAAATGGAAGTGAATTGGAAAAACCGAAATTCACACGAAAATCCTGCAAAACACTCATAAATCCCCTAAACATCTTTATCGTTCTCTGAAGTACAACAAATAATTATGTACATTCACAATAACGAAGTACATCACTCTTCGTGACTAACAAATAAACAAAAATCTTGCAGGAAAAAGGAAGAAATTACGCAAGATGTCGGCGATTTGAAAAGAAAAAAGGAAAAAATTGGGCAAGACGTCGGCGATTTGAAAAAAAATTGCGCAAGACATTGGCAATTTGAAAGAAAAAGGAAAAAATTACGCAAGACGTTCGTAATTTGAAAAAAAAGGAAAAAATTACGCAAGACGTCGGCGATTTGAAAAAAAATAAAAAAATTGCATAAGACATCAGCGATTTGAAAAAAAAAGGGAAGAAGTACGCAAGACGTCGGCGATTTGAAAAAAAATAAAAAAATTGCATAAGACATCAGCGATTTGAAAAAAAAAGGGAAGAAGTACGCAAGACGTCGGCGATTTGAAAAAAAGAAGGAAAAAATTTCGCAAGACGTTGACGCTTTGAAAAAAAAAAGGGGGAAAAAATCGCGCAAGACGTCAGTGATTTGAAAATGAAGGGAAGAAGTACGTAAGACGGCGATTTGAAAAAAAAAAAAAATAAAAGAATTACGCAAGACGTCAGTGATTTGAAGAAAAAAGGGAAGAAGTACGCAAGACGTCGGCGATTTGAAAAAAAGAAGGAAAAAATTTCGCAAGACGTTGACGCTTTGAAAAAAAAAAGGGGGAAAAAATCGCGCAAGACGTCAGTGATTTGAAAATGAAGGGAAGAAGTACGTAAGACGGCGATTTGAAAAAGCAGAAAGGAACCGAAGGAAAAAGACTTCTCATTCACACGCTCACTTACGCTCATATCTCGAATCCGCGTTTCGAAACGTGCAACTTCCCGCGCGGCGAATATTTTTGCGAAACCAGCGGGAAAAACGAGGGAAAAAGCAGGACACCGTGTACATGCAAATGCTAAACACACGCGAGCCCGCGCTCGCGTTTCCACGGCAAGCTTTCGTATCGGTGGGAATCGCGCGGAGAGTGTGTGCGTGTGCGCGCCTTATCTCGGATTTCGTTTCGGCTTTTCCATCGCGACACACCGGCGGAAACGTGAAACGCTGGCGAAGGCAATGAAACGGTCGTTCCCATTTTTTTCTTCGGTCGCGAAATCGGCCGCGGAAAGGCCATGCATTTCTGATGAACGTTCCCGAGATATCCTCGGCTCGTGTTCACTTTAAAATCGAACCGGTATCGGAGTCACGATAGCGATCTGGGTTTAATGAAAATCCAGAAAACGCGAAAACAATTCTGTTACAGCGCCACGTTTCGTTGGGAATCGTGCGTCGATTTCGTTTCACGAACTCTGTTGTTCTCTTCGGCTTTCAAGAGTGTTTGTTTGTACGTACTGTAGATCTTTGAACAAGTGTCTCGTGGATTATTCTGAGATGTTGATAAATCTTTTGGGGTAAGTTTATAGGGAATTATGCAATATTTGTGGGACTGAAAAGCTTAAAATTTAAAAAGTCTAAATTAAGCAACTATAAGGGGAAAAATGGAGCAATTTTCAGTGATTATTAAGAAATTTGTTAAAGAGTATAAAACAAAATTAATTTCTTCAATGATTATTTTTTGAGTGAATTTCTTGTGATTTATTAAGAAATTTATTAAAGAACATAAAACAATTAATTTTTTTCAATGTTTCCTTATGACGTTGAAATTTATTTTGAAAATGACCAAAATGATTAAAATAGCGCGCGTTGAAAATGTAAGTATCCATATTTTACCCTTCTTGCGACAATTTTACAATGTGAAAGCTATGATAAGTTCAGTATAAAAAGTTAAGTTGAATATTAAGCTATTTACACGAATAATTTCGTGCTACTTATAAATAATGACTAAATAACTATATAATTGGAGTGATTGAAATTTCTCCTAATAAAATATATATACGTTTGCTATATATACCGCATTAAACGTAGATTAGTATTTTTGAAGTGATAAGCAGTCGAGTTAGAAGCTTTCTAGTTAGTTGTTCGTTAATCTTAGCGGTAGTCAGGCTTCTCGTAGTTTCGATTTATGTGGCTTTGGAATCCACGCGGCTATTTAAGTAGTTAGGAGAATCTACAGTTAGTTTATAAATTATTAACCAAATTTTCTCTGTCTTCTAAAAATGTTACGAATATAAAAAGAGTTATCTTTACTTTTCTTAATTTTCGTCCTAATTCTTCCATATTTTAAGTTACCAAAACTAAGCCACTAAACTTAGGCGTTCCTTTATAATTCAATGAAAGTTTTACGTTACAATTGTATTTTCATGAAAAAGGGATATTATTGTTTCGCTGCAATTCGATCGTAGAGGAGAAATAATTACCTTAAGTGGTGAAATTCGAGCGATAGAAGGAAACCTGTGTATTTATAGCATGTCAGCTGCAGCTTATTCAATTGACGCAGTTAAATACTTTACATTAGTATTATGGTACAGTTGCCACGGGGAATATACTCTGATGCATTGAAATCGTCGAAAAAATCTTTATTTTTAATTAACCCTTTGGGTGAAAAAAGACCCAAAGACTTCGCGTGTGACCATTTCTGTTACTAAGACGCCATATGAACCTAGACAATACACTTTTGATATAATGTTAAGGAAACATATATTTGGTAACAGCAAAAGTTATTAAAAAAATAAGAAGGCGATGGGTCAGAAAAGACCCAAAGACTGTGTAACACTCAAATAAATATTTGACACCTTTTTTTTTTATAGCAACCGTCCACATTGAAGGGTTGAAAATCGCCTCAAAGATGAGAGTAATAAACATATTTGGTCAAAATTATTTACTACTTCTATTTTTTTCAAATTTCTACACTATTCATCTCCCAGATTTCCAATTATTTTCGCAATATGGGATATTAGACTAAATATATTTACCACTTTCAACTTCGAGGGCGATTTTCACCCCTTCGCTGTGGACTTTAGCGATATAAAAAAATACGCGTCGAATATTTTGACAAAATCTACTAAAACCCAAGTTTCGTCAAAATCGCTAATTATCCCATCAAGTATTTTTGCGAAATCTGCCACATACCCAATAATCCCTTGTTATTTACTTAAAAACTCATTCAAATGGACCTTTCCTATTGCGCCAGTTGTTCACATTTCGAGCGTCACTCGTCGCAAGATCGAAATCCGATTTCTCTTATTAATCATGCAAAGTGGCGAGCGAGACGT
>NW_017100155.1:458445-460044 GCF_001263275.1 Habropoda laboriosa | reverse complement strand
GTAACAAGGTTTCTCGTCACACGGCGGCACGTTCGCACAGAAAATATTTCACACGCTCGATTGCCTATTGCTTCCGTAACAGCGATATTTTCACGAGGATACGCGCGCGCGGCGAGATGTAGTCGGGGAGGGCCCGCCTTGTCGCGAAACCCACTACCTGAAGCGGAAAATTGACATAAACTGTTGCTCCTGGTGCTCCTTCATGCTTCTCTCGGTTCAAAGCGTTGCGCTGCCACGACGTCGTGGAGAGTTTCGTTGCAGCGTTTCTCGCGTACGAGAGCACACCGTAAGGCGTAGTACTCTCGACGTGAGAGAACAGCCTTTCAGATTTACCGGTTGCCTTCTGTGTCGCCGTTGATGAACGGGCGCGCATTCCAAAATGCAAGAAAGCTCTTTGCACCGTGATAATGAGTCGTTGATAACGAGTGAGGGAAGTTACCGGATAATTGTGTTGCTTCGAATTGTTTGCGCTGTTCTGTTACGTGTACTACACAACACCTTCGTGGAAATTTGTGAGTCGTTTTGATCGTTGCGATATCGCAACTTCTGAGTGAATGTTTGTTGGTTTTTATAGGCGTTTTATTATCACTTAGCAAATACAATAGTTCTTACAACAATAATTGCCGGGCCACGTCGAACATTGCTCGAAGACGAACAAACGACTACGTCGACAAACCGGCAAGACGCGCACGTTAGACAATTGAATACTGAAACACGTGGAGACGGTAACCTACAACGGAAAGGCGCCATAATACAAATAATAATAACGTGTTGCCTAATGTCCAGCAATATTGAATGTTTTTTTTTTTTTTGTGTCTTATGTGAAATTTGGCGTGAAAGGTAGGTTCGTTTTGGTAATAAAGAGAGGTCAGTGAATATAAGATGAATTAAAAAGTTTTATTTTTTTATTTTTTTTTATTGTCTGATGTGAAATTTCGTGTGAAAGGATGGATTTATTTTCGTAATAAGGAAGGATTACCTAATGAATACAAGATGCGTTAGAAAGTTTTATTTTTTTTATTGCCTCATATAAAATTTGGTGTAAAAGGATAGGTTTGTTTTGGTAATAAAGAGGAATTAATGAATATAAGATGCGTTATAAAGTTTTTTTTTTTGGTTTTATATGAAATTTGGTGTAAAAGGAAAAATTTGATTTGGTAATAAGGAGGGATTAATGAATATAAGATGTGTTAAAACATTTTATTTTTTTTTTTGGTCTTATGTGAAATTTGGTGTAAAAGGACAGAGTTATTTATAAGATGTGAGTTTATTTCTTGAATTTCTTAAACAGTTTTTATTATATTATGTGTTATAATTTTGTAATTTTAATGCGAGGTACTGTAAAGCGATGAAATTGTTTTTGCAAGCTTTCAACGTTGATTTTTGCAGGGGAATATTAATGAAACAACAATGGTATTTGTAATCGATGAATAATGGAATGAACGATGCTGAGAATTCGTCTATTATGAAATAGTAAAGTTTCCGTGCAATTTTAAATTCAAATAAATTATAATTCCAAATCATATGTATTAATTAGAATATTAAAATTTAACAATAACATCGTATATACTTAAAATTGAAGAATATCTCGCAAAGATA
>NW_017100155.1:449607-458382 GCF_001263275.1 Habropoda laboriosa | reverse complement strand
TGATTCAATTTGTTACACCTAACTGCGAGAGATATAATTTTTAAGGAGCCGCACTATCCCTCTCGTGAGTGATAAATCCTGTCTGAGTGGAAGCAGACGTAGCAAGTCAGCGATTTCTTGCAGTAACTTCGAAGCAAAAAGTCCAGCCTCCTCGTTCCACTACTTCTTTCTGAATAAACCTGAAATTTAGTGAACTCTGGTAAATTCAGATTCCGAATATTCGATTAGCTACATTGGAATAACTGGAATATTCGAAGACACCGATATCGTGCAAACGCCAGTTTCAGAATGTTGAAAATTGATTTTTTCGGCGCTGGAAAAAGCAGGAATTGAAACTTTACTGCTATTAAACAATTTTTAATAAACGCTTCACTGGCATTATACAATTTTTACAAACTTTCGAATTCAAGATACGATAGAAAATATAAAATATTAAAGATATAATGCAAAATATGGAAATAAAATGTTGCAGATATAATGCATAATTACTGCATATTACTACATACAATGCATAATACACAAATTATTGAAAATATAAAATATTAAGCATATAATGCAAAATACAAAAATTAAATTTTTGCTATAATGCAGATTTTCAGATATAATGCATAATTCGATTTATTCAATGGTACATTTTTCATAAACAACCGAAATCAGAATAACTTCGAGATATTAAACGCCGCGCAATTTCTACTCAGGTAGATTTAAATATTATTTAAATAAACTTTCTCCATATAAAATTTCTCTGTCGGCTTTGAAAGAGTGAAATTATCGAACGCATCACACTGCAACGATTTATTTCACATTTCACCAAAATAATAGAAAATTCAATGAAAATTAACGAGTCCAAAATTTACGCGTGATAGAAAACCAGAATCGCAATAATTTCGAGATACTAAAATCCACGCAATTTCCGCTAAAGTAGATTGAAATATTTTCTAAATAAACTTTCTGTGACGGCTTTGAAAGAGTGAAATTATCGAACGCATCACACTGCAACGATTTATTTCACATTTCACCAAAATAATAGAAAATTCAATGAAAATTAACGAGTCCAAAATTTACGCGTGATAGAAAACCAGAATCGCAATAATTTCGAGATACTAAAATCCACGCAATTTCCACTAAAGTACATTGAAATATTTTCTAAATAAAATTTCTGTCGGCTTTGAAAGAAAAAATTGTCCAATACATCACAGTGCAGTGATTTATTATTTCATATCTCGTCAAAGTGCTAAAACCTCGAGTAAAAAATTAATCACTCCGAATATTTACGCGCAATTGAGACTGTCCATCGTCGAGTTACATTAAAATTGTTCTAAATCCACATTCGACACGGACAACTACGCGCGAGCTTACTTCATCGACTCGTTCTTTTTCTCGTCGCGGCGAGGGTGCAAAAATTGTTTGGCCCGCCGCTATTGGTTTTATACTACACCGGATACGGCGCGGGAATATAACTGTTTGTTACAACATGCAATATTTGCACAATTCTTTCTATCAGCGGATCTCGTTTGGAAAAGCCTCGAATGCGACACCGCGAGAAATACAAATTTTTCTTTCCACTATATGTACTATACACACATATATATATGCAACGTGATACACTCTATGTTTGATTATTTCTAACAACACCCTATGGAAATAATCAAGTGAGGACAAAAATGTCTCCGCGTTATTTTAAACAAAGGCACTAAGACTTCCACCAGATGTGTCTGGTGTCCGTCTTCGAGTCACGCACTGCACAATGCGATATCATAAAGTGAACAGTTCCTAGGTATAAGGGGACCCCAACTTTCTTTTTGGATGCCCAGAGACAGTCCTTTAGAGCATTCAATAGCGTAAAGACGTTTCCTCTGAGTCCGTCAATAAATAGCATATCACAAGAATAAAAGACTATTTCTTTTTCATAACCCATTTCCAATACTCTATACATGCACTCACGCGCGTTGTTTTATAATTCGAGTGCACGTTGTTGAAGGTGTTTTACGACTTAAATAAGCAGCTTGACTGACGTGAACTGCAGGTGGAAAATTTCGAGGGTGATATTGCGTTTTAGTATAATCAGCGAGCAAAAAATTGAGTTCTATTCGGAGCAATAGCTGTTAAATTCGTGTTATTTTGCAGGAAGATTTTTCAATAATTCCAGAATGCAGTCGAAGAGAAGTGAAAAGGGAGAGAAAAAGAAGTACGAGAAGTGACAGAGAGAAAGAGAATCTGAAAATATGAAATGGAATGAATGCTGATATATTTGTACTTTTAGCTTGGTGCATTTGATACTCTGTTTTTAAGCTCAGTCCGACTTCTTTAAACGATACCTCTACCTATAATTTCGGGATCAAGAATAGCACGAAGAATGTTCGATCGACCTTATTCTTCTTTTTTTTTTTGTGCAAGCGAGATGCAGTGACGCAGATACATTCTTATGAATAATGGAGCTACTTTCGAATCTTTTGCTGTGTCTTCGGTGTGTCAAGAGATAGACACATCGGCGAGGAAGGTTTAACAGACGGAAATATTTGCTCAATTGGTATAATAAATTTGTAGAAAGTATAGTTTTCTGTTTTTAATTCATTTATACAAAGTTGAGAATACACGCGAGTCACTTCAATCTGACGATTGTGAAAATAAGAGATTCGGTAGAATGAAGAAGAAGAAGAAGAAACAGAATCAAACTGCATTCAGATGAATTGAGGTAGATTGAAAATTCGTCGTTTTCAGCATTAACAGAAGAACCTCCCCGTTCCAATTAAAATTCGAGCAGAATTTATGCTAAAGGAGGGTAGAAGAGAGGAGAGTTTCCGCTAGAGTTTTTGTGTTCCTTTCTGCTTATGTGTCTTTTCGATAATTTCCCAAATTACAAATTCTCCAATTGTGCTGCTTTTTCACTCAGAAGTATCATTCGAAATTTGATCAAAATTTTTTACATTTAACCCTTTCGTTACTATTGGCGCCTGCAGGTGTTTTGAAAATTTCCTCGCACCTTAATTTAATACTTCATTTTATGCTTCACGCACATTCACCTTAATTTAATAAACCGAATTTTAAAACAATACGGCCAGAATAAGAAATTTTGCAGCCGTGTTTAAAAAAGTTTTGTCGGTCACCCACGTTGTGCATTAAAATCTGCCGTAGCGAAAGGGTTAAGTACGTTTCTTCTCAACTTTTCGTTCAACACTTCGTATCACCCTTATCAGCAACCACTACTGAATTTGAACCACCGCTCTAAAAAAATAACAACTCTTCCCAGAAATGCTCTGGAAATTTCGTACAACACCCTCTAATCACCTCTGAGATTCACTCGCGATCGACGGAAGAAGAGGTGCTTTCTGCTGTATTACATAATTAATAACCAGCCAACAATCGTTGGATCACGCGTTCGTGAATGATTTCCCTCGCATGGTGACTGATATTAATTAAAACTCGCTGGGACACTCGAGCTGCGTAACGAAGAGAGATCTCTCGCAGTCTTTAATCAGCTGAGCGCGTGTTGCATGAAAATCGACAAGCTAAAAACCACACACACACACACGCTTAGCTACACGTTTATGTTATACGGTAATGTAAGTACGCTTTTGTAGGATTGATACGAAGAGTTTCCATCGCGCTCGTTTTCGTTTTCATCTAGTCGAGACTTATCCAATTAGCGGTAGGGGCGGAATATCGGCGGACGACGCGTCACGTTCCGGATCTTCGGAGCTCTTTGCGATTTCCGGCGGATCGCGGCCTCGAAGGAGCCACTCCTTCCCGCCGAGCACCCTTCTCTCGGTCGCTTTGACCGCTCTCCTGACGCTCGTTAATTCGAACGACAGCCGATACTCGGGCATCGTATTAATTATCCCGCGATAGAAGCCGCGGCTCAAGTGGGTCTACTTTCGCCTGTAATTAATACTTCGCAGCCTCCCCGAAGGCTCTCTGTAATAGGAACGACGAGATTCTTGCTGAAATTATGCCTTCCTTCCTTTTTCTTCTCCTTCTTCCTTTTCTTTCTTCTACTTTACTCTTTTTCTTCTCTTTTGTTCGTAATGGTAGCGATTGTACTCGTGCATAATCTTCTGTTTGACTTTCGTTTTCTGCTCCTTTGCTTTATTACTTTCTGGGGATTGCTCGGGGATTTGTTCGTTCACACCTAATTGGTGGATGAATTGCTCGTTGATCGAATTGAGTGTAGCGATCGTGAAAGGGGTGGATTGCTTCTGCGTGTAATTAGTGGGCGAATTTTACGTGATTTGATGGGACCTAAGAAGCTTGTGATGAAGAATTGTTTTTTTATGTTTCTAGTAGTTTCTTCAGTTTCGGTGATTTTTACAGATTTTAGTAGTGAAGTTATCACTTATCACTGTATAAGATTTACGTGATAATAATAATAAAAGATTTAGCAGGTTCAATATTTTCGCTGTTTGTAATAATATTGGAAACATGTTATATACAAAAATTGCACGACACAGAGAAGAACATAATGCGATGTAAACATTTTTCATAAGAGTGGAGGTGTGAAGAAGATTTCAAGATCATCTCTATTCTCTTAACTGGTTTGCTACATTCTTTTTTATCGCTGTACGATAGCTCCTGTTACAGCAATTTCAGCATTATGTCAATAAAAGTCATTCCTCCCACTCTGTACATCCTTTACACAAAAAATTCCAAATAAAGAACCAAAAAGTCTCCATTAAAAACAGCACAATTACAGTTCAAAGAAGAACACCTCCACGTTCAAACATCAAAGCTAAAATCATCAGTCACGAACTACAACTTGCGTCTACGTCTCAAATCTCCATGCCTCGAAAAAGGATACAAAATTTAAGAATACTCGGGTTCCACGTTCACCCGTGGAATTCTCCATTTTTAACGAATATCGTATACCGCTCAGGCGTCCCTCTCTCGTCCCGGCGCGGATCTTTGATTCGCCGCGCCGGCGGAAGTTCGTAGTCTTCATGAACTGCGAAAATCAGGATGAGCCTAGCCGCGAGGAGTGCACACTACGTGAGAAGATAGGAGAGTTCGAAATGCGGTCTCACACGAAGGTGTATGTATGCACACGTGCGCAGGGGTGCACGGAGTGCTTCTTTGGCCCTGGTAGATAGCAAAGTCGATGGCACCGGCCCAAAGAGAATTTCCTAGTAGCACAGGTCCTGCACGCTTGGCAAGCGGCAGTCACTTGGAATCACCTTTAGAAGTCACCTTTCCCCGCTCGAGCCCCTTCCTTCGTGTTTCTCCATTTTCTTTCCGTTCCATTTATTTGCCGGTGTATACGCGCATGTAAATCTAGGCTACGCGAGAATCCGGAACGTGGCTTCTTTTTCTACATTTATTTTTATGGACGCCGCTGCAAACAACCGCTGTTGCGCTCCCCGTGCTCCGGGCAGGTGGCAGATTTTTAACTTGTCGAGAGGATTGGGTGGTTAAATTGTGGCTTCTGGTTTATTGGATGTTAGGGTGGGTTTGAGAGAGGTAATGGTTTATTTATTTTATTTTAATAGCGATCAGAGTAAATTTGTACGGGTTAATTTGCTGTCTTAGGTACTGGCGTCCATTGACGAGTCCTCTTTAACCATTAATCAGGGTCTGCTGGAAACTGTTTATTTGATTGAATTATTCGAAGGATTGTTTTTTGTACGATCTCATGCTTGGAAATGTGTAATGATTAAATGTTATTTAATCTTGAGTTATTCTGATGTGAAACTCAGTGTCATGATTTTCATGTTTGACAAACTCAACGCCATGATTTTCATAATATACGATAGAGCCAACACTATAATTTTCATTCTGATATTACTACAATTGTAAAAATAAAGAGGATCAATTTCTTTCACCTTATAAAGTTTAAATTCCCTTTATCCTGGCTTTGAAACAGTGCAAATATAAAGAAATTAGTGTAGGGATGAGTCCGGGATGGAGAGAGGTTTGGGCGAGAGACGAGACAGTTTATTTCTAACAAATAACTAATAGTTTATTCTTCACGGACACGAGTCCTATTCTCAGCCACGCTCCTTCAATGTACTTTTCTCACTCCAAGTTCGTTTTACACACACACCATTTTTCCTCACGCTATTCGCATTTAAACCTTCCCTTGACGAGGGCGTTTCTTTTCTCCGCCAATTAGGGCTGTTTTCGGACGTACCCCTACGACGTTCCCCTTCTATCGCGATTTTGGCGGAAAAACCGTTTCGCCCGGGAACGTCGCTTTCCGTCCTTTACTTCTGGTGACCAGATTTATGGCACGTCTTACCCACGGTCACATCGGCACCATAAACCTGGCCACCGTCCCGATCGGCGCGGCTGACGACCACGTGGGCCGCCCCAAACCCTAAATTTTGCCTACATTAGCAAATTTAAATTCCCTTCATCCTGAGATCTATCAATAAGATTTCAGTGTTCTAAGGCTTTGAAACAGTGCAATTTAGAAACTACGAATTCTAAATTCTCAGAATGTCATAAAAATTCACTACACTGTATTATCGTAGTTTTAAACGACTGTAGTTTTTAAGAATAACTAATTTACCCACAACTTCAAGCCCCATAATTGCCCGAAAAAGAATATTATTTTCACCCGAAATTTCCAATCACATGAGCTACCTCGAATGGATCTACTTCGAAAGTCGGTAGCGCTAACTTACTCAAGCTCTGACGTTTGAGCAGCGAAGAAGAAGAAGAAGAAAAAAAAGAAAAAGGACAGAAAGTTAGCGAAACTGGGAGTTCGCCATTGGTACAGGATACTTTTCGAGCGTGTCTTCGGTTGGGTGTCTTGATACAGCTAGAGGCTCTTCTTGCGAGGGTCGGATTCGAGGTCCAGGTGAGCGTGGAACAGAAAGTTAGCGAAACTGGGAGTTCGCCATTGGTACAGGATACTTTTCGAGCGTGTCTTCGGTGGGTGTCTTGATACAGCTAGAGGCTCTTCTTGCGAGGGTCGGATTCGAGGTCCAGGTGAGCGTGGAGGGTAGCACGGATACAGGTGCAACTGTACGGGTCATTAGCAGAATCGCATTCGAACTCTCGAAAGTAGTGCTCCCTCTTTCCAGGAAATTCTTTGGAGTGGCGGGTCTCTTCAGAGGTAACGATCTTTCTCTTTTTTGCCGGCTCGTTCTCCCTCGTTCCCTGCGATCCGTGGCGCCCAGGCCCTCTCCGTAGACCGATATCCCAGCGTGTAATCCGTAATAACGTTTGAGCAGCGCGCTTTGAGAGGTATTAGATGCTATAGGAGCGGTAAGTGTGTCTCGCAAATCGGCCCCTTGGTTCGTTGAGTATTTGATGCAGGAATTTACGAGGGACCGCGATGAAATCTTGGTGTTCTTTTCAGGATTTCTCGATCTATTAGGTCATCTTATAAGTTCGTCTCGAATTTTCTAATTTCGATCGATATTTCCAACGTACCGTTAAATTTGAGAGGAAGAAAAATAGAAAAGTTTTCTGATTTTGCAAGTTTTTTACGTTTGTTTTTGTTCGGTCATAAAACACTTCAAGGCAGGCAAGGCGAGGGATTAGTCGATGCAGGAATTTACGAGGGACCGCGATGAAATCTTGGTGTTCTTTTCAGGATTTCTCGATCTATTAGGTCATCTTATAAGTTCGTCTCGAATTTTCTAATTTCGATCGATATTTCCAACGTACCGTTAAATTTGAGAGGAAGAAAAATAGAAAAGTTTTCTGATTTTGCAAGTTTCTTACGTTTGTTTTTGTTCGGTCATAAAACACTTCAAGGCAGGCAAGGCGAGGGATTAGTCGACACGGCCTGCAAATTTAATTTCCAACAGCACAATTACCAAAACCCTCCCATCTGGCTACCAGAAGCGGCCAACTTAGCGACCGACCAGGAAACAGTAGGGATTCCCTGCAATATAACAAACATTTTTTAGCAACAATCTCCCTACCTTCTCGACACCTCAGCTACCCCCAGAATATTGGAACACCAATGGACACATCTCGACCACCTCCACTACACATTTAAACAGCAAATCAGAACACACACCGAATTTATAAATTGACACGCACAGACACTCAAACGTCATTCTTATTTTCGTAATACATCATACCTTTCGATATACATTCGACACAGACATCAGTATTGTACATATCTCGTTAAACTAAACTAACTCAATATTGTGTTTGATACAATCAATAATTCATACAGTCCACTATCCAATTGCATACTTCGAAAGACTTCACTGGAATCCACTAAAAGGAAACCAGTTCGAAGTCCGCGTCATACTATCGTCGCGGAAATACTCGTCGACGCTGTGACGCGATAACAGTTTTCTTCTTTTCGTGAGACCATTATGTCATCGCTGTAGAATTTCTTTGGATTTTTAGGAGAATATTGTTCACTTTTGGCGGGAACTTATGGGATGACATAATAGGGGCGATCACGTTGTTAATGACGTAGGATGAAACGAATATTTTAATATCGAATTTATAGCCTGTACATAAATATGCACCGTAAATCGGTTAATAGAGTAATTGAATTTTAAACGAGTTTCCTTCGGAATTATTCAATATATTGACCAATTTTGTTTTTATACATTTTGCACTGGGAATGCGATGCTGAAATGTGATTTTAATAACAGAGACATAGTAAATTTCAAGAAATACTAGAATTCAAGAAATAAAAGTTTACATTTTTTATTATAATGGAATCACGTTCCTACTTTTTCTTACTTTTCTAATTAAGAAGAGAAGTAAAGGAATTCGTTAGAAAAAATTGAATTTTAAATTGAAATTTCAAGAAATATTAGAATTCAAGAAATAAAGGTTTACATTTTTCCATTATACTGGAATCAC
>NW_017100155.1:437615-449527 GCF_001263275.1 Habropoda laboriosa | reverse complement strand
TCCCATTTTTGATTACTTTTCTAATTAAGAAGAGAAGTAAAGGAATTCGTTAGAAAAAATTGAATTGCATGTAACTTTTCATAGCCTTTGAAACACTTTTTGATCAAATATTTTTCTGGATACGGTAAAGTACACTTCTAAAGCAAAACAATTCTATCGCACTTCAAATTTTATAATGGTGTCGACAAAAATATTTAATAAACATATCCTTTAAGCATCGAACGATTAGAATTATATTAAAGTATCCGAGTGCAGATAGCTTCTTAACGAAACTGCTATTTATTTGATGAATTGCATTCGGTTTTCGTGCGTAGAGATTTTGCTGCTTTAGGAAACGAGCAATATAATTCTATTGTGTACACGTTTGATTTATGATTCCTCTGTTACGGCACGTTTTAACGCGCAGACGCGCTATGGTGGCCTTTGAAGCATTGAAATTTGATGTGCATTTCCGTATGGACGCGCTTCCATTAGTTTGTTCTCGTTACCATGGATTCCTTTCAAGGTACATACTCCGACGGCCAGTTTCATATTTTTACGAAATGCGCCATGTTTCCACGAGCAATTATTGTCAATGGTAAAATAACGACACGACGTTTCATCTACGTATTTTCGTATCTATTTCTACTCTTTGTATTTTATCTTCTTGCATAAATATTGAACACGAGGCTAATTTGCTTTCAGATAATAATTTCTGTAATTCGGCAATTAATCTCAACTTTGGTTCGATTTGAAAAGAAAATCGGGACGTAAACATTTCTAGTTTCTACAGATTAATTATTGCAATTCATTTTGTTAATTAACCCTTTGAAGGCCCCTGTTTTCTATAAGGAAGTAGCAAAAATTAATGTCATTTTTTAAAACTAACATTTTTATTAGAAGTTCGTCCTTTCAAACTATCTCACTGCTGAGATCTCTGAACATGTAGTGAACAATTCACGGAGGTCCATAGACCTGCTGTTCTTTGAAAATATCATCCTTAGTGTTTCCTCTAGTGGTAAGTATAATGTCGCTTCTTAGTCGCCTCAAAGAGTGCAAATGGTTAAATCTGTTACACTGAAAAATTGTTCAATTTGCAATACACCAACAAAGTTCCCACAAAATTGTGGAATTGGTTTAATAATATGTTGTGAGTGATGGCGTGAATGTAGTGTGTTTGTCGAATCGTCTCGAGATTTGGAAAACGAGCGGATCGTACAGGGAAACAGGTAGTAAAAACAGTAGAACCACGTTGTTATTGATATCTGAGAGTGCGTGAGAATTTATTGCGAGATATAATAAGAGACCTTTGATCAGATTATCATTATTCCTTTTTACGTGTGTTTATAGTTATTATGAAATTATTGTCATAAAATATATTCCTATTGAACTTATTATCACGTGTTATATAACCACAAAAATACCATTAATATTCTTACCTTGTCTCTTCCAAAATTAATTTACTTAAACAACATAAACAAACAACCAACTTCTTCCTTATTTACTCGAAACTTTTCTCGAGAGAATTACTGCAATTTATTGTGTTAATAGAAACTTGCAATACACCAAGGGAAATTCTAAAAATCACTTCCACACTTTCAATTCTCCCACAAAGTACAATTAACCTTCTTCTTAACTGAACTCTGAGAAACGCCATTATCTCTCTACATCGAAACTTATTTCGACCACGAGGTATCCTATTTCCCATTCGTTCTCCTCTCTATGCATCCGTAGCCCATGAAATAATGCTATTCAACGAGAAGACGCGATCGCGAATTTCAGGATGAATGGGGCCGGGTCCCGTACGGGGCGGGGACGGGTGTATTTCGAAATCTTCGCGTGGATTCGATCAGTTCGAGGGGAAGGAGAGAACGGTCTGTGTTACTTTTCAGTACTGGCTGCGAGCAGATGTACCGTGCGGCACACTTGAAAAATTGCATTTTGTATTCAATAACTAGGCTGTCAGTCCGAACGGCGGCCTCCTATAACTCAAAGCGCATCCACGCATCCACGTAGAAGCAGAAGCTTCTTTCTCGATCGATCGATCTCTCCTCTCTCTACGTCTCTCTCACGACCTTCGAAGGAAATACAACTAGTCGCATGCGGTATACTCGATGTCCTGTGACGCTGCTGGAAAAGAGAGGAACCGTTCCTTCCTCGTCTTGTACGATCGTCTACCTCAGTTTGTCAGCTTTGCTCACAAATTCCCTTTGGGAATTGACAGCGAGCCACTGGGAGCCTGGATTGTGGTGTCCCTACATTCGTGCTTTGAAGTCCTTTCTTTCGGGCCCTTTCAGACGTACGGATTAATGCGGTATTCCTTTTATCCGAGAGTTAGATGTAGCGCGTTTATACCTGGGTGCTTGTTTAGTTGGAGGAAATGGTAATAGTTGGTTGATGAGCTTGTTTGATGGGTTTGGTGATTTTTTGGGAACGTGGCTTGGAGTCCGATTGAAACGAATTTATATTGGGAATAAAGCTGGCTTAGCAGTTAACTTATAGTGAGTTAGGTACTTGGGTACATATTCAGTTGGAAAAATGGTAATAGTTTGTGTTTTGGAATGTGATTAAAAGAAATTTATATTGAGAATTGGTACTGGGAATAAAACGAGCTTAGCAGTTAACTTGTAGTGAGTTAGGTACTTATTTAGTTGGAAGAAATGGTAACAATTTGTTGATGAGCTTGTGTTAGAGTTTAGCTTACCGAGGTTTATGACATGAAGCAGGCAGGCAGTTATCTTTGAGACCTTTGTTGAATGCGCGTACCATCCGTGCACCAGCATTAGGATGGTACGTGACAAAATTAGTTTTTCCCTTTTTCACCTTTTTAATTATGTTTCGCTAGTTCATAGAATTAGGACTCGGTAACACAGGCCATGTCATAAACCCCGAAGACCCAAGCGGTGACCTGGCGAACGACAACGTCACCAAGTCCGGGGTTTTTTTCCTAACGGTGAAAAGTTAGTCACTCCCATCTCTCCCACTTTCTCTCGGGAAGAACCCAGTTCTTCTTCCAGAAAGGACACACGCCAAGGGCGCAATGGAAGGGAGGACATGAGGAAAGGGAAACGGGAGTGATGGGACCGGACAGGAGTCTTTAAAACAGTAACAGAAAAAATATCACAGACACAAGACAGTCAGAAGCGTCACACATCACTACGGTCCCAAAGCCGTTAACAACCTTTGGGTGGTCCTTCCAGAGAACTATAGACGGCACGTAATGCAATATTCAGGGCTCGAGTCCACCCTAACAGCTTGTTTGAAGGTTTTGATATTTGGTTTTGGAATGTGATCTGGAACCTGACTGAAATAAATTTATACTGCGAATAATGTTAGCTTAGTACTTAACCCTTTTGCGATCCAAATTATTTTTCTTAAGAATTTCTCATCTATCTATAGATCATCGCATCTGTAATAGTTCCTAAATTGAGATCTGTTGAAAGTTTTGATTGATTGTGAATAAACAACACGTAATTGTTTATAAGTTGTTTATTACAATAAATAACCCCAGTGGAATGTCCTGGTGAATGTTAAACTATTGTGGCGGTCCTAAGCGTGGGATTCTAGTTGGACGACGGCACTAGACTGACTAGACTTGGAGTCCTTAGGCCAGCAAGGGGTGCAATAAACCCAGGTGAAAAGGTGATTAACGGTGAATTCCAACAAGATCAATTTTTGTTCGAGTACATAAGTGAGACACATAGTATGTGTCCCACTTGTTACGAAAGGGTTAAACGATGTCTTTCTGTCTGAGTATTTGAAAATATTTGAAATATCTTGAATGCTACTTTTTGATATGTAGATAAATATAAATATATAATCTGAAATACAACTACATGTCTTCACGAATTTAGCGAATCTTCCAGAGTGTATTTCACTATCTAGACAGTTAATAGATAAAGATTATTCGAAGATAATTTGATACTTTACCTAATATTTTAATTCATCTAATAATCTGCACAATAGAATATCAACGTTCTCTTAATAGCCATTTTATTTCACGTTTCAGTCACCACCGTCCCGGAGCCTCAGTTCGTCGATGAAATAGGAAATACTACAGTGTCAGAAGGGCGTAACGTGAAGTTAGCCTGCAGTGTCAAGGATTTGGGGCAGTACAAGGTGAGTTCATATAATGTAACTGCTAATAGGGAATCAATAACATGTATATTTTTAAGAAAAATGAACAATTTCGAAATTTTGGAAAAAGAGTTTAAATTAATTTTTGAAAAAATGAATTTAGAGAATATACGTGTTATTGATTTAAACAAACTGAATTAGAAATTTTTGTTCATTTTCGAACAAAGTAAATTTTAAAGAAATTTTCCTTCAGTTTTGAACAAAATGAGTTTTTCAAAAATTGAACGGATTTCCTTCATTGAAGAAAACAAAAATTTTACTCGTAGGACAATTAATCTTCGCTACTGTCGGTTCTCTTTTAATAATTAATTTTTCTGTTGGTCAATTCTTTTTAATACAAATTATATAGAATGACATCAAGAATATCACACATAGTATTTTACCCAAACCCCATATTTTCATTTAAACGCTTATTTACCTCTTCTATTCTGTCTTAAAATTATTCACACGTCAATTTGGACATCACCAACTTCAAAAAGTCTTAAAAAAATTTCTATCCGTCCCACAATACCAGCATAAGAGGACAAAAAAAAAAAAATCTAAAGTTATCCAAGACTTCTAAACAATTTCACAATAGACTCCTCCGGTGTCCAAACTTTCTTAGAAAGCTTGAAGCAATAAACGCGGTATGTCTAACAAACCGGCAAAGCTAAGTTTCCGCGTGGCGCGCGTTCACAATCGTAGTCAGTAGATTCGCGTGTTTCGAGGCGAGAAATGCGTTAGCCCATTGGACAAGCGTCGCGACGCGGCGCGATGTATGCTAGGTAAGTGGCAGCAGGCGCCTCGGAAGTTCTCCGTTAGCTCGACTCTGATTACGTGGCGTCGTTAGATCACGAGATCGAGCTGAAATCGTGCGGCGCTTTGATGAATGTGATTCATCAATGAAGGAGCTCGTTAAATTCGAAACGCGCTCCGTGTGAAACGGCGGAAAGTCTTGCAAACGAGCGGAGATGTATCCGCGTATCCTACAAGCTTCTTGAATAATTTTCTCATTTGGCGCTACTCGTATCCTGCGTGTGAATAAATTAATTGCTCCTCTGACGAGCGCTCGCAGCCGGAATTTTCACGAATTTTTTACAGGATGAAGGGATACGGGAAAAGTGTACTCTGTTTTCCGGAAATATTGATTAATAGTGAAATTAGAGGAGTGTTGATTTGAAATTTAAGGGCTCGAGAAAGTTTCTGCTTGAGAAAGTAGGAATTATTTGAGATTTTCGTGTGGATAATATCGTATGATAAAATTTTAGCGATAATAATCAATATTGATTGATAGTGAAATTAGAATATTAGAGTAATGCTAATTTGAAATTTAGGGGCTTCTGAATTTCTTGAAAAATATAGGAATTATTTAAGTTTTCCATATGGATCAAGTTCTAGGTGTAATAAGTTAGAGCAGTGTTAATTTAAAATTTAGGGGCTTCAAAATTTCTTAAAATAGTAGAAACTCTTACACGCGTAAAGAATATAAAAATTCTGAGAAGTTTAGATTTCTGAAAAATACCAGAGGAAAACTAAAGTACAGCATAAAAATGCATAATATTGCATTACAAAATTCTAGCACTGCCTTGATAAGTTTAGACTTTCAAAAAAGAATCTCTAGAAATCTGTGCTCGAATGCGATACAAATTGTAAGAACTTCCCTCCTCGTCTAACCCAACGAACATTTCATTAGGCGGCAACATTCCGTATGATTCAAAGAGCATAATTAGGTAGCAGAAACGGGGAAATAAATCGAAAAAGAGGAGGTATGCGCGCTTCCTCTTCAGACGAGCATTGCCTGAGTGTATGACTTCTAAAAAAGCCCAAGACAAGTTCCTTAAAGACGGGTCGGTGAAAAGGGGATATAGGGAAGAAACATACTCGAAGGACTGCAGTGGCCAGAAGAAGAAAGTTCGTCGGCCACCTGAAATTTTCCATCCGCAGCAGGGAGGAAGATTGAATTGGCATCTTCTGGACTATCGCCAACTCGTACGTCGCGCAAGGGTCGTCGTGTCGTCGTCTTCTTGCCGTTTCTCGAATCTTAAATTCGCAATCCGCTCGACAAGATTCTTCGATGCGTTTACGACGCGGTGACTTTTCTTCTTCTCCTGCCGATCCAAACTACCGGTACGCGCATCTTCCGAACTTTAATTTCACGTCGAGCACAGAGTAGGACAAACGTACACGCCGAAGATCGATCATTGAGACGAGATGAATCACTGCAGTTTTTGCGGTTCTTCGTGGAAAGAGAATTCGGGAAATTAGGAAATCTACGTTGACTGTGCTTCTAGAATTCTGATTCGAAATCTGGATAGACAATCGATGAAAGATGAAATTAGATGTTCGTTGCAGTAAAAGTGATAAGTTTTGCTATTTTTTGATCCTTTCTCCTATGGTAACAGTGATAGGTTTTGCTACTTTAATCCTTTCTCTTATGGTAACGTGTCACATTCGTGGTTGTAGTTTATGGTTGAAAGTGAGTTCCCTTTGTAATCAACTTCAATTTGAATCCTAAGTTTAGCTTTAATTTATAAATCTGAGAATTATTAAATAGAAACTATAATTATATGTAATGTCATAATCATTTTTAATTGGTTCAAGAAATACAGCCATTAAGAAATTATATGACAAGAAGTTAATGAATGGAAATTGGTTACAGAGAAGGAAGAAAATGAGGACATGTTGTTGGCATAATTCAAGACTTATTTAATAATTAAGGAAGTGATAGTGTACAAAGATTTAGGTATAAATAATCCAATAACACTCAGATTGAGAACTTTTGAAAGATATACAATTTGTATCATTGATTACAGAATTCTACCACAAGATATTAATTAAGAGAATTTAGCTCGTTAATTCAGAACTTCGTTATGATTCTTCGTATATGTGCACCTATTTGACGGTTTTGAAGATCTGGTTACGATGCTTCAATCGCTAATGAGCAAGAGAAATTCTCTGCATCTTAATTAATGTTCTGATATCTCTCAGCTGTAAACTAACAACTCTCTTGGAATCTACTTGGATATTATTGAAAGTAACATAATCCTATTCGTATCGCATATGTGATTCGTGAATTTCTTAAGAAAGCAGTGGTAAATTAATTGAATGCACCGAATAAGGAGTCCTTGTGTTTGTTTAATTAAGTATCCCGTGCTCCGTCTTTAATTTTGCTTATTTCAGTATGCAGGAGATCTTTCGATCGTTATTTAATTAATACATTGCTTCGTATTTTCATTGGAAAACGTAGAATTAATGAGAAAATGAAGTACCTCTTTTATTATTTGCGTCAGCAAAGTTGTATCATTTTTATTTATTTCATTTTTGCCATATTGAATAATGCAAATTTTATTCAGAAGTTTAAGCTGTACAAAATTTTTATTTTGAAATTCTTTTAACCCCTTAACCTATGATTTCTTTTCTGACTACTTGTGCCGAGTTTAACCCCTTAACCTATGATTTCTTTTCTGACTGTGCATCTAAGAGTCAGCCATTTTCTGTTTTAGTACTGTATCAGATAACAGAAACTAATCTGTCACAGATTAATTACGTTTAGCAATCCTCAGTCTTACAAATTCAAACGAAAATTAGGATTACTATTAATTTTTCTTACTGATATAACTATTTTTCTCACATCTTCGCCAGAATCTCTGCCACGTGTCTGACACGTTATCATATGTTAAGGGGTTAAATTTCATTTATGCAAATACTTATTATTCATGCTTCAATTACTAAAAATGAGTATCACAAATTTGTCAATTTCTTACTTGATTGTAAATCTTTTTTGTAAATTTTTCAATTCACATTGCAACTTCGATTTTATCTAAAAATCTTCGTGAAAATTCATTGCATCACGGAGGAAATAACGGAAAGGGAAAAGTAAAGAGGAAATCTGGCAAGGAAAGGTCTCGCGCCCTCCATTTAGGGTATTTGTACTTAATTCTTTTGTCGATGTCCCGGGGATACCTAATAGTGCCATAAAGACGGCGTTTTGTCAACGATCACAGCGTTAAGTAATTCTGTGCCGTGTTGTACGAGCTACCTCTAGCCGGCGGCCCTTCTTACGAGTTGTATAGCAGCCCCTAGTGGCCCTTAGTGTCCCGTCGAAAGGTCGTCTAGGCATCGACACCGATAAACGCGTACTTAAACCGACCAAATCGCACCCTCTAATACAGATTCACGTTACTCTCCCGTGTTCTCATCCAGCTTGTCGCACACTTTCACTTGAATAACGCGAACACCCAAGAACACCCTATTCTTACAGAATTTCTGACATACCTGTGTACGATACGATTTTTAAAAAATGATCTAAGGATGGTCATTTAGTTTTGAATAATTTTATTGGCAATCGAGCCACTCAGAAGCCAAAGTGACTAACTTCGTCAAATAAAATTTATTAAATTTTTTTTGTTTATGAAGAGTTAAGCACAGAGTATGTGCTTTGATACTAACATTGGAAGAATTTCAAAAAGTGGAGTCATTTTGGCTTCTGAGTGGCTTAATTGATCAAACAAGTGGCTCAAAGATTTATCTTCAAATTATGATCTTGTTTGATCAGCGAATAAGTAAGCTTAAGCCCTAATTGTGTTCGAGTATTCATTAATTAGATATTGCATATTGAATTTATTCACTCACAGATTTTTAACTTTTTTGCACATTAACTCACACAGTATTTGAATAGGTAGCTATATATATTGTGACAATCATTGAGTTGCAATGTTTAGAGGAACAGAATTCGCTAATGTTGCTTTCCAGGTAACTCTCAAGCAAACGATTAAGGTTCACGTTTCCAATTTAGAAAAGTCAAATTAAACCAGTCCAATAGTAAATTAAATTTTTATTAAAAAGAATTAAAAACAGCACTACCTAAGATTAACTTTATTACAATAACAATCTTTTACGTTGCATTCGTTTTTGGTACCTTTTAACGAAGAACTTATACACCTGTGTCAACGTAACATTAATCTACAGAAGACTATGACAAAGTTTGTACAAACCTGCAGTCAAAACTCGCTGTATTCTCAATTATAATTTCGATACAAGATAAAAAACTTCACCCCTAAACAGAATATCCATTCATCCAAATCGAACAATTTCCCCGATAATCGAAAAAACACGGGAAAAATCAAGAAGAGATAAAAAGAAGCTATCTATCAACTCTCCTTCCAAGTCGTATATACCATCCTTATTGACCCTTGGCGGTCCCGTGGAAAGGCTGTCGAGGGATCGACACTGCTAAACACGCACTTAAACCGGCCAGCTCGCACCCTCGAAGCGAGATCAACGTTATTACCCTACGATCATCCGGTTCGCCACTCACCGCATCCGGGATCACGCGAATACCGAAAGGGAAGTAATTGCTGTGCCGTTCACCTCGGCATCGTTACCGACGAGGCCCGATATTGCGGGCGCATTGCATAGGTTTATTCGTCGTTACGTCCGTACCGGCATTACATTGCCGCGAATTTTGGACGTGTTACGTGGAAATGGGGACTGGTGCATCATTTTGTAATCGGGACAGGTCTCTTTCTATCCCTATCTCTATCTCAGTCTCTTCATTTCTGTCTCTCTGCCTCTGTTCCTCTGTCTCTATGTCTTCGCCTTTCCATCTCTCTCAGTCTCTTTATCTCTATCTCTCCATTTCTGACTCTGTCTCTATGTCTCTATGTTTCTGCCTTTCTATCTTTGTCTCCCTGTCTCATCATCTCTCTCAGTCTCTTTATTTCTGTCTCTCTGCCTCTGTTTCTCTCTCTCTGCCTTCCTATCTTCGTTTTTCTAACTTTGTCTCTCTGTCTCTGTCTCTCTATATATATCCCTCTGCCTTTGCCTCTTTTTATATATCTCTCTGTGTCTCTTTAATGTGTCTCTGTCTCTGCCTTTCTGTCTTCGTCTTTCTATCTTTGTTCTCTGTCTCTGTCTCTGCCTTTCTCTATCTCTCTATCTCTCTGTCTCTGCCTTTCTGTCTTCGTCATTCTATCTTTGCCCTTCTGTCACCGCTTCTCTGTCTTCGTCATTCTACCTTTGTCCTTCTGTCTCCGCTTCACTGTCTCTATATCTCTCCGTCATTCTGTATTTCTGTCTCTTTATCTCTGTCTCTGTCTCTCCTCCTCGCTGTCCCTATGTCTCTCTATCTCTCTGTCTCTGTCTCTTTCCCCTTTGATCGGTTTAATCTCGTTCGTTTTTTAGTCGTGGCCGCTTTATTAATTTTTGAATCGTCATTTGCTGCTGGCGTCCGCGGCACGACCTCGTTTGTATTCACCGCCACATAATTTCCTTCGATTCTGTGTCCCGATTTTACATTCCTTTTTTACAGGGGGCTTTTTATTTTCCGTGCTTCTTTCCGAAGCTTCGAATCCTTCATACAATAGATAGAAAGTGTACGAGTGTCGTTTAAACGTCTCTTACGAGCTAATAAATAAAAATCATGAAATACACGCTGTTTTACGCCAGTTTGTTCAACAAAATTTGTATCTGCTCTGTAGGAATTTATATTGCCCGTTGCAGATTATTCTACAATGCCTTTGTGCCTCGATCACAGAAAATATTTCTGTCACTATCTTTATTAAGATAATTATTTCAGGCAAAAATTACAAAAATACCGAGATTTTTCATTATTATCAACATAGCATAATACTATTTATTTCAACAACTAAACCTCGTACCCATTATTACAATATAAATTATTTCCAATACGATCATAAAAAAATTAATTCTGTTCTCATCGAAAATACTACTTAAAAATTAATCCTGTTTCTTTCAAAAATGAGAATTCCTAAATTACACATTTAATTTCCAATACGATCACAGAAAAGTAAATTCTGTTCTCATCGAAAATCCTACTTAAAAATTCCCGCACAATTAATCGTTCTCCTCTCAAAAATGTGCAATTCCTCTCGACAGCAGATTCTATGCAAATGCAACCTCGAATATTTCACGATCGAATAGTGGAGGAAGGAGGGCGCGTCGAAAAATGTAAGCTGAATGCAACAATAATTCAATTTCTTTCACGGGACGGTCTGGACCGGTTCGACGTATCACAAATGGCGCCAATAACGCTTAAGCGTTGCCGTAGAAATTCGCGACACTTGGGCGCAATCGATACCCGGTGGTAGGTATTTTGCAAATCCGTGCCCGTTTATTCGTTCGCCGGACGAGAAGGTAGTCTGCGGTGAAAATCGTCGTCGGAAAGGCGTCTGCGAGTCGTGGATACATCGAGCAAGAAAAATACCATTAAACGCGAGATATTAAAATTCCTGGATCCTTCCTCCGCCGTCCGAGTCAATACGAGAGCAGCAGCGAGAAGAGTTGGTCGCGAAGGAATTTCCTTTTAGCTTTATCGGCTCCCGCCGCGTGAAACGTCCGAGCGGACGTAATTTGAAAATTCTTCGCTTTTTACTCCCTTTTCTCTCTCTCTCTCCTTTTCTTTTTTTCTCTACCGCGGCTAATTAGCCACTTTCGGCTTTCTCGTGGACACATCCACCATCGAAATCAATGAAATTTACTATCCAATAGTGGTATTACAAGTACGATATTAAAAAAAATGTAGAAATTTCAGAATAAAATAATTTCGACAAATTTCGTAAATCGATGGTGCTTATCGAAGAAAATTTTCTCAAGTAGAAATAGGAGAAAATCGATCATTTTTGAATATTTGAATACGAAAGAATCTGATTTTAATCGACAAGTTTCTCTGGTATTCTACATCGCAAGCTTTCGACGTAAATATTTTCCCACTTAAAAATTCTCTGTTTAAAAAAGAACTGGGAAAGAATCAGTTCGAGGGATAACATGAATTTTATTCGAGCATTATGCGAGCATAC
>NW_017100155.1:434794-437555 GCF_001263275.1 Habropoda laboriosa | reverse complement strand
TATCTGAGCAGGGGGGGAGGAAAAATCGATAAGTAACGTTAAGGAAAAAAAATAATCAGGTTGCTGGTACAAGATCGTTGTCGAACTAGCCTCGATGCGTATCGAGCCTTCATCTAACGGGGCCACTCTCGATTTAATGATATTAGTTTGCGATACTGGCCGCGGCCTATATGCGTTGCTGGACCCTGTAACATGGCTAGATTGGCCGGAACGATCGACGTTTCCACGGAAATAGGACGAGGAAGAGATGCCTGATAAGAAAATGTATTTTTCGAACCTGACTCAGGATCATTTTTTCCCGTGTATCCCTTCGTTTTATGATTATGGTGGAGAATTGTCCTGTACAGGCTGCAGACATAGAAATTGACGAGTCCGTCGATCGTACCTTTCTCGATAAGATAGAATTTACTTCTTTAAAAAAAATTGTTCCTTTTTCCCTATTTCTTTCTCTTTCGCTTCTTCGATTCTATTTTGGTACTTGAACATCGCAGAAACTTTGCTGCAGTACCCAAGAAGCTTTTTGCTATTGATAATGCGAAGTCAATTCCAGTGAAGCTGTATTCCGGTTGGAAAATGAATTTTTCTCGTATTCTCTCTTTCGCTTCTTCGATTCTATTTTGGTGCTTGAATGCTGCAGAAATTTGTGTGTAAGGACACAAAGTTGATTTCACGGAATGTGTATTCACAATTTTTCACATTTCTTCTTCGCTCCTTGGATTCCATTTTGGTGCAAGATCGAAGAAGATTTTGCAATTGATAATACAAAGACAATTGCAGCGAGTGTATATTCTGGTTGGAGAACGAATTTCATAATTAATTTACGAGGAAGCAAATTGCACAGATAGAATGCGCAACGAGAAAGAAACTGATGGGAATATAAATTCATCGAATATCGTGAATGTTCGAAATAGTTCATGCATAGTGTATGTTGTGTAAAATAATTTGCTGGAATACGCGTATTAATTTACCTAAATTTCTCTTGGAATTGTACTTTTTGCAAATTTTCTCTTTTCATTTTCAGAAGCAATTTTACTATCACGTTATTCTTTACGTAAGATTAAATTAGTACTGAAGAATATTCGAAATTTGAAAATGAAATTAACACTTTTACATCCTCCAAACTCAAACATCTTACTGAAAAATAAGAAGAAATAAGGAAAAATAAGAAAAATCGAATTTTCTTCTATTCCAGTAAATAAGTAACAAAGAAATGATCACTGAAATTAACGTTCAATTTTATATTTCATTTAAAGACAAATGCTTGGCGTCCTTCAATGTTTAAAAAAAAAAAAAGATTAATCTTCCAAGTACCATCGAAAAGACATACACATCCTTCCCAATCGTAAAACACATCTTTTTCTTGTTACAAGTTACGTCGAATGGTCCCACAAACTTCGCCACAATTTCATTATTTATTTACCGGGACGTTTTACTCGTTGCATTCAGCGTATTCTGAGAATTTCCCATCGTGAGCCGGTTCTCCTTTCGACGGTCTTCGGATGCGCTGTATTAAGTTCCATTGAGATTATTCCCCAATTAATTAGCCGTTTTTCAATTGATCCTCGGCAGACGGACCGACAGCGGAGACGTCGCCGTCAACTTCCAAGAGGTTCGTTATCCTCGATTCCCTTCTACCCTTATGCAGGAATGGGTAATGAACTGGAGGGCTGGCAGTCGGTTGTATTATTAAGATGTTACCCTGCGTGATAGTCGAATGGATGGCTGTTATAGAGTGATGGAAGAGAGCGAAGCTTCAGCTCGACTGATAGAGTACGCGTTTCTCTCCTTTTTTTTTTCACGTGTAAACACAAATGAAAATGTATCTCTGTTTGATAAATAACTGGAGGACGTTTGTTCAGTTGTGAATGTAATTTTTGTTATTCGTATCTTGTAAGTAAGTGGAGGATCTTTGTTCAGTTCTGAATATAATTTTTATTATTCACATCTTGTAAGTGGAGGACATTTGTTTATATGTGAATGCAATTTTTGTTATTCGTATCTTGTATGCAAGTGGAGGATCTTTTTTGAGTTGTGAATTAAATTTTTATTATTCACATCTTGTAAGCAAGTGGAGGATCTTTGTTCATTTATGAATAAAATTATTACTGTTCACATATTTCTAGTTTAGAGAAGATTTTTTAGGTAAGGTTTTTTCACGTATGATAGCTTCACTGTGAACGATTATATCGGAATAATAGTGTAACGTAGAAGGGAAGAGCTCGTTGAATAATTGTGAAAGTGAAATTCTTGGTTTGTAAAGAAATTTAAATGTAGAAGGCAGAATTTTCAAATGGGTTAGAAGTTAGTGAAAAAGGAAATTTGATCAATCTGTACAAATTCTCATCTGATCATTCCTATTTTGGAACAACAGATCTGTTCGGGTCGCGTAATGTTCGATGCTTAATTGCCGAACCGGTACGCGAGTTTAATCACACCTTGATTTATTCAGTGTGAAATGCTAAGAACTAGTTTTATTTGCAACAGAGTGATACTTGAGGTGATGTCGCCACGAGACTATCAAAATACTAATTTTCGTAAGACCAACTGCCAAGACTTCCAAAAAAGGACACGCTTCTGCCTCGTTTCCTTAGTTTTATCCGCTCGGCCAGTTGCTGATTGGTGGCCGATTTCTTCTGGGGGCTGTAGGTGCTGACTCCTCATTGGAGGAGGTTCTTTAGGTGGGACGCAGCTCTTTCCAAGGGAAGGGGATTGTTGCTTAACATTAGAAAACCCAAATTTTTGGGTTTTTCCCAGGGGTTGC
>NW_017100155.1:427971-430797 GCF_001263275.1 Habropoda laboriosa | reverse complement strand
CAAGTTTATGACGATAATCCGCCAAACCGAGGGTTCGTCGCGATTTCTTGCGAGGCAACACTGTTCGTTCTTAAATTTTACTGAAATTTCATTTCGTTCAACTTCTTTATAATATGATCAAAATATTAACACGAATTTTATCGATGAATTTCTGTGTCCACATTTCACCCAACAGTTACCTTCATGAACAGAGTATCTTCACAGAGGTGAACAAGAAAATCACTTCAATTTTCCACTAAGAAACAATCTCACTCAGGGAACCATTAGAAACGTCTCACTTTTACTCTTCAAATCTCTCTAAACCTCCCACACCTACATTTCAAATCCAAGTTACCCCATTACAAACAACCAAAACAACCACTTTCTATCCCCCCAAAATACATCCTTAAAAAAAGAAAAGAATCAATCAAAGGGTTAACTACAATTTCCACAAACACCCAAACCCATTATTTCTCCCCAACTAACACAACCCAATAAAAATCCCCACCAAATCCATCCATCTTCCCAACACATCAGATTCTCCCCGATCTGCATCGAAGAATTCGCCACAGAAGATCGCGTTCCTATTTTCCGCCCGGCAATCTCGGTTCGTCAGCTCGCGTTAGGACATCTATCGTTATATCGATCGTCCCGCGTGCTCAGCTCGAACCTGTCGCCAGGACACAGAGGATGGTTCGTTGGTGTACACACGTACACGTACATATATAACAGAGAACTACTCCGGAGCACCGACAGCAAAACCGCAAACACGCGGCTTGGCGCGACCAAACCCCAAACCAAAGCCAACACTATGGCTGCGAGGGTAAGTAGAGCTTATGTAGTTCGAATCGAGGGATACTGAGAGAGAGAGAGAGAGAGAGAGAGAGAGAGAGAGAGAGAGAGAGAGAGAGAGAGAGGGTACGACGAAGAAAACGTGGCGTGCTGCAATCGGGGAAGCAGACAATTTCTAATTGGATGCACGGAATCATTCGAGGAGAAACATTTTCGACGTTCTCGTTAAAGACTTTGATGAACACTCCGTTTTACACCGGCCTCGCTGGAACGCGTTACTTCCGATTATGAGAAACGGACGTTCTCGTAGGTAGGAGAAAAATGTTGGAAGGAGGGTTGGGAATTTACATTTCATTTGCATTCGCGTGGATCGTGTGTATACGGATCGATCTCGTGCAAGAAATTGGACGATTAAGAAAAGCTCGAGTGGACTCGGGAAGATACCTCGGGAGAGATTTATAGGTTTCTGATTCGATAACGGCGGATTCTCGTGGTTTTTCAGGTGTTTGCTTTCGAGCTTCTCGATGAGACACGAGGGATGAGAGAGATGTTTTTCTTAAATGGAGAATTGGAAGTGGGTTCGTGGAAAAGTATAAATATGGTTTTTCTAATTTTGTTTGGTGAAGGAGCGATGCTGAAGAAACTTTAGCGACGAATGGCAGGTTCTTCTTTAGGAAGGAAATAGAAATTTCATTTGTTATGCTCCTTGAAATTTTCGAGATGGTAGGAAAACAATTGTTTCAGGATTATCGAAACGTGTAATGTAAGAATGGATAGGAAGTAACGTGAAATAATTCAATGATTCGAAGGTTTCATTTCAGAATGAATATGCGCAAGAATTTTTATAATGAAATTATCGATTACAGATATACACATATTTTTATTCCACTTTTATTTCAGTAAACGCACGCTTTTGGGTTGAAAAAAGGAGGAAAAGTAACAATTATAAGAACTTTGCCTATTAATTAAATAAGTGAAATTATCAATTATGTGCACACACAGCAAGTTTTTTATTCTGACTTTGCTTCAGTAAACGTACTTTTGAGTGAAAAAGAGGAAACGATTATCCGAATTTTTCAATATCGAAGCATCGTATCCAAAGTAAAAACGTAATCCAGCATTGATTTGTTCATTAATTGAACGAATGAAATTACCGATTATAGACGCAAACGTAACAAAATTTTTATTCCACCCTCATTTCGTTAAAAAACACGTACTTTTGAGTGAAAAAGAGGAAACGATTATCCGAATTTTTCAATATCGAAGCATCGTATCCAAAGTAAAAACGAAATCCAGCATTGATTTGTTCATTAATTAAAAACTGAAATTATCGATTATAAACGCAAACGTAACAAAATTTTTATTCCACCTTCATTTCGTTAAAAAACACGTACTTTTGAGTGAAAAAGAGGAAACGATTATCCGAATTTTTAAATATTGAAGCATCGTACCCAAAGTAAAAACGTAATCCAGCATTGATTTGTTCATTAATTAAAAACTGAAATTATCGATTATAAACGCAAACGTAACAAAATTTTTATTCCACCTTCATTTCGTTAAAAAACACGTACTTTTGAGTGAAAAAGAGGAAACGATTATCCGAATTTTTAAATATTGAAGCATCGTACCCAAAGTAAAAACGTAATCCAGCATTGATTTGTTCATTAATTAAACGAATGAAATTATCGATTATAGACGCAAACGTAACAAAATTTTGATTCCACCTTCATTTCATTGCGCACACGTTTTTGGGTTAAAAGAGAAAAGAAAAAATTACGATTATCCGAACTTCTAAATACTGAAGCATCGTAGCGAAAGTAGAAATGTAATCCAGCATTAATTTGCCTGTTAATTAATCAAATAGACAAATTTTCCAATTACATCGGCACCATGTGTAACAAGCTCTTTACTCGAAACTTTATTTCATCAAACACGTGCCTTTGAGTGAAAAAGAGAAGAGAAGAACGATTATCCGAAGTTCTAAACGCGGAAGCATTGTATCCACGGTAAAAATGTAATCCAGCATTGAAATCAGAAGGGAAGAGAGAGAGAGAG
>NW_017100155.1:400871-427822 GCF_001263275.1 Habropoda laboriosa | reverse complement strand
GCCCTGTTATTCTCTTTGCCTTTCTATGTTTGCTACTTTTATTTCGCCTCGGCGGCGGCCGTAATCATTTTAAAAGCGTCGTAAGCCGCAATATTTTCTTTCGCGTATCGCGAAAAACGTAAATAGCTCTCGTATAAAAGTTTCCAATTTGCGCGATCAATTTAATTCCTCCTTTATCGTAACTCCCGAGCACGTTGCTAAACGCTCCAAACACGGGTCAGAAGTATACTAATAACAGGGGTTTGGCTCGTCGTGGGATAAGAGTGGAACGAACGCAAATGCTTTTAGTATTGTAATAATTCTGCTCTTTGAATTGCGCTAACAACGTTTCCGGGATAAGCTTATGCTTTGACGTAGTTCCCCGATGCGCAACTAATTACAACTTTTCAGCCATTTTCAGTTAATGACGGGACGTAAGATTAATTTAAATTCATTCATTACGAATTATTATTTGCATCGCGTGAATGTTCGAAACAAGGATTTCCATATTATACGAGAATTTCCGGTGTTTTGTTTTTTTTTAATATTATTTTAATAATCAAGGTAGCTTTTTTTTTTTAATTTAAAAGAGGAGGGAACTTAATTATGAGAAAACGTAGATAAGTATCGATCAGTTTTCTTTGCTCTTAGATTGTAAAAAAGTACCGTGCATAAGGAGATTATTTACACAATGAAACTTAATTTGATGAAAAGTTTTCATTGTCTAACTTTGGTTAAGTGAACTGCGAGGAATAATAACCTATATTACATCTCAAACTTGGAACCATCGTATTACACCTCATTTTATCATGTTCCTACAGAAAGTAGCGTATTAATTTAAATTGCACTTCTTCGCCAAAGTTGGTGTCATATATCGGCAAAAATACATGTAAGAATTCGTTATTAGTATTACGAGATTTCAGACTGAATAATTATTCTGAGGATCTGAACCCTTTGTACTCGAGTGACGAGTGAGAAGCGACGTTATTGTTTACCATTTGGTAGATAATTAATGGCTTTCTTAAAGCTGATAAGCAATGAAATAGTTTGAAGAAACCTACTTCTTGTATAATATAAAAATTATTCAATACTGAAATACAATAGCCATATTTGTCAGTATATGCTTTTTTTTAAATTTATTTGTTTAATGTCGCATCAGCTTATTTGCCATTAGCGACTACACATTTCTACACTATTGCATAGTCCTTTGTATCAATATACATATAGTTGGGGCCACGATATAGCGAGGTCGTAAATTAAACTCTCAAGAATCGGCATTGATTGATGTTGCGGCACTCAAGGACGTGTGTTGCAGTCTGTTTGAGGGTTCCAACAATAAACGAATGGTAGCATATGATTTGGTACTTCAAGTAGAAAATGGTATTTCATTTACAAATGGAAAATATGTTAATATTAAAGCTACACAATCCTTTTGCATTTTCTATCTGTATATAACACGAGCAGGTAAATGAAGATGTTAAAGACCTCAATAAGACCTTTACTTGTAACCGTACTTCCAAAAGCGGCTTTTCCCAGAAGAAAAAAACCCTAAATTGTCCTAGCTGAACTCAATTTTCAGTAAATATATTAGAATCAGTTTGACTTTCGCTGGCAAGGGGGTCCTCTTGACTAGTTTTTTCAGGAAGGACAGAATTGTATCAGCACTCGTGCAGTATAGTTCAAAATACAAGGATTCACTCTCTTTAACCGCCCACGTTTATATTTTATTCCACCGCTCACCACCGTTATCCTGACCGTTTTTACCTTACAATACGATTTATTTCTATGTTAATTTTCAAAAGTTTCATCAATTTTTTAGCTAACACTAAATATCAATTTTGAAAGCTATTAATTTTGTAGAGCTCTGCTCTGTCCAGAAAAAATAAAATCATGGGTCATTTTGACCCGGTCGGTAGTTTTAGTGTTAAATAGCCCTATTTTCCCCATTTCCGCGTTCATTCTCTATTTTATCACGCGCACGTCACGTAACGTCAAAGTCTCCGTCAAATAAAGTTCTGTTTCTACACAACGACGATCCTCAAGTGTTTTAATTCAGCGATACCCCGATATCTGCTCCTAGTTTCGAGGAATTGGAGCAAACCGGGCATCACACCAAGAATACTCAGCGTTCCTCGGTAAAAATCGCAACTATCGATCATTCGTTCATATTTTCGTCGCGACGATCTGGCAGTAGAAGCTGAAAGGATCCCGCCTGTTCGCCAGGAACAACGAATTCCATTACCATCGAACGTTCGATTTGAAACGAGAGAAAAAAACGCGCTCGTACCTTTCACACCCCTTCATTTCGCTCGCTAGAATTTATTCGGGCCGGCGCGTAGTACTTTCGTCGGCGTGTACAAAATCGAAAATTCATTTTTGTTTAATCGCCTCGCAGCTCGATCGAACGCTTATCGAAGGAACGTGAACAGCGGGGAGAGGCGAGTTTTCGAAGCCGGCGTGTGTATCGGCGCGGGGCAATCTGTTCCAGGGGCAAAGCGCGATTTAATGTATGCCCGTGAAAATCGCGAAATAATAATTCGACGTGAATTCGCGCGCGAAGAAACGCATTAACGAATACGTTCTTCGGTACGTTTCGATTTGCGCGCAACAATCCGGTGGAATAACGTTGCCCGAAGCGTGTTAATGGAAAGAACAGTCGCGGTTTTATTTTCTCGTCGATGCAATTTCCAATTTCGCTCTTCATTCCGAAGTGAATTTATGTGAAATAGCGGAAGATGTTGTACGTGTGCTAATTCTTTTTTTTTTTTTTAAGGTTATGTCGCTTTTTGGTTTTATTTAGATGGAGAATGGTTTTGAATTAATCTTTTTTGGCGTTTTTTCTTGTAGGAATTTGTACGATATTAAAAATTGAGGGAAATCTACTTTATTACAATTTCAAATTCTACATTTCGGATTCAATTTTTCAAAATAATTGAATTTTACTCCGTGTTTCTTCTGTGTGAAATCTTCATTAGCAAATCATATATTAATTTTGCCTCTTTTTAGGTCAACTACGCGTCCGAATGTTCGGTTTAGGGATAACATCTGTTATTACATTTTCGTGTATCTATATTTTCTTCTACGTTTTTAATATTTGCCACAATAGTATATTGAATTATTCGACGTTAAATCACCCACTTTCTGCCGTTATGTCATAGATTTCTTCCAAACTCAGCACAATTGTTGTCAGACATGAAAAATTAACTCGTGCAAAATGTTACCGTTACACTACCATTTCACTTTCAATATTTCTGATTACCAAAAAGACAATGTCAGAAAGTACTCTAACTCGGAGTAGGGTGTTTCCGTGTTCCGTTGTTCGCAAAAAGTACGCGTTCAATGGTCTCGTGAAGAGTGAGGACGCGTCGTCCTGCCGATCCCTCTCCACCTCTACGCGAACAGGCCCAGGGAAAGACCCAAAGGGGCGGAGTCATCCCCACCGAGCGCGCTGGGCCTGGCTTCAAGGCGCTCGCTTCACCGTCTTCGGGGCGGATTTTCTCACAATAATAACTTGCTTCTGGGATGATTTTCAAGAAGAAAAAGTTCTTCTAATTATGTACCAAAAATTTTTATTATTAATGTGGTGACCGGCGATCGAGTCCGACGCACGTGGATTGCGTGTGTGGCGCGTACCGGCGCGGCGTGAGCGAGTGTGTGAGTGTGTGAGTGTAGCGTGGCGCAGAAGGGACACGCGGGCCCCGTAACAAAAGGCAGTTGAAGGTAGCGCAGAAGGGACACGCGGGCCCCGTAACAAAAGGCAGTTGAAGGTAGCGCAGAAGGGACACGCGGGCCCCGGATCAAAAGGCAGTTGAAGGTAGCGCGCCGAGGCTCGAGCTTGCCATGCGACAGTGTATGCTTTTTTCCCCTGACGAATTGATCCCAGATTAACATAAATTTTGAAGCTGTCCCATCCCATAGAATAGTTTGAAAAACAAACTCGAAATAGAACGCTTTCCTTTCAGTATACCAATATTTAAAAACTAAATCTTAATAGAATATTCTTTATAGTATTGGTGGAATAGTGAATTGAATAATTATAAATTCATTCGACGTGTACAAAGTTCCAAACTTCACTTTCTCAAAGTTTCCTGTACAAAATAAGTGTCTTAATACAATAGTGAAATTTTAGAAAAGACAAAAATAAAATCGTCTCAGCGTGTGAGTATAACAAATTATACCTGCAATCCTATTAAATTCGCTAGAATTAGTCTAAACGCGTATCTCTATAACAAAGCGCGCTCACATTTTTTAACCTCTTTAGTCCCAAGGCTCATTCAAAACACACTATCGAAAAATGCCGAACAGCGCAATAGCGCTTGTCTTAATTGATTGCAAAAGGAGCTAAGCGGCGCGATAGCGCTTTTCTTATTTTGTGTCGACAAATGCCGGTGAGCGCGATGCGATGTACATGCGTCAGAAAAGTTGAGCGCGCTATTTCGACAGACTGTGAGTGCGCCGTCAGTTGTCCATAGCGTTTAAATGTACCGGGTCTTTTCGACACAAAATCTAAACAGCGCGATCGCGCTGTTTGGGACTCAAACGGTTAATATTCTATCTTACAATTAACTTATTTTACCTTACGAACTGCTTATTTCTCAACTGTGTATATACTATACACAATTAGTACCTGCAGTCCACTCTGTATTCGTGAGAATCAGAGTGGTCACAGGTAAGCGTAGTTCTCAGCTTGCTATCGCTTCTCAAGAGACAATTTCATTTTTTTCTTTTGGAAAACGATAGCAATTACCAGGTCCCACCACGTGGAGGTGACTACGCAAGGGACCCGACAAAAACACAGGCCCTACTGGCAGCTTTCTACCTTCAGAGACACGCGTTTCTCATTCGTAGCAAAGAAAATTAATTTTGGAATATGTACTGCACATTTCGTTTTCAGTCGCAACGCTAATAATTTTCCGATGTAAAATGCAATTATTCACGACGGCGGTAAGGAGTAGAAGGTGTTTTATTTTATTTGGTACGAACGAGTTGCGTTTCTGTGTAAGAAAGCGCGCACATGGTAGTGAATACAATTTTCTATCTTAAAGTTACTTATTTTATTTGATAAATAAGTTAAAATTAAAACGCACGCATCTTAAGGAGCTAACTTATTCTATCTTACGAATTATTTGAAATTAAAACGCACGCATCTCATGGAACTAGTTTATCTTATCTTACGAATTACTTAAATTTAAAACGCACGCATCATACGAAACTAACTTATTTTATCTTATGAATTAGATACTTAAAATTAAGACACTCGCTTAGTTTGAAATTTAGCTTCCTTATCAGTGTGATTTTCGAAAATGAGAATTCCTTAGAAGTGATAAGAGTTACCTAAGACTCACCATAAAGTAGTCATTACGCGAGGATCTCATGCGATTTATGTTATACATTCCGTGATTTATTTTACTGAATTTCATTTGGTAAAGGATATAGAGAATTGATATGGTTCCTTTGATTTCGTAATTTGGACGAAGCTCCATGATCGTCAATAATTTAAGAAAATTATTGTTCTACCTAAAGTAACACATAATTGTGTGATTTCTGAAAATTACGAAGTTGGGTTACCTATAACAAAAGTAGATTACTGGGAGAATATTCTCGACGAATATGGTGAAATTCGGCACAGTGGAGATCATACTTTAATTCACGACCGAAATACTCATATTTTAATTCGTGGTCGAAATTCTCACACTTTAATTCATGGCAATAGAGTTCGTTTATAAACTCGAAATACTCATCCACAAAGTATCTAATCAATCAGAAGAAAAAAACCAACCATGCGACTCACAGCTGTAAATTGTAATTAATAAATTGCATAATTTACAACAAAAGTAGATTACAAATTCTATTACAAATTCAAAAACTAAAATTCGAGACAGCGGAGTTCATATTTAAAAAAACAATATTTTCCATATTTTAAAATAGAAAGAAAAAGAAAAGTGCGACTCACCATTCGCTGCCCACACAGCTGGACACTGCGATATCCACTTGGTTGGATCTGCCGTTCCTCTCAAATCCACGAAGCTTTCGAAATTCCACTCAGTGAACCATTTCAGTCCTCTCAGCCTTGAATTTTGAGCCCACTAGTGGTCACTGCGATTTGGATTTGACCCATGAAACTTCCAGAATTCCCTCGGTGAATCCTTTGAACCCCCTTCGCCTTGAATTTTCATCCCCACCAATGGCCACAATGACAGATTTGCAGACCAAGACCCACCAGACTCAAGAAACTGTGAAACGGCGGCGCGCGAAATTCTTTTCGAACCGCGATTTCTTTCGATAAATTTTATTTAGACCCGGAAACCGCGAGTTTTTATCATGTACCTGATTTTCATGGGAAATTTAGCAAAAGTTTAAGGGTGGTATCAGACAGACGCGCGCTGAAAAAAAGAAAAGCAAAAACCGAAATAGGGATGAAGCTACTATTAAAACGCGATGTAATGAAATTCTCGTACGGATCGAAAATAATAAGAGGGTAATTCATTGCGAAAATTGACTCTAAATTGAATTAAAGACGGTATACTATTGGGTGACTCTAATAACGGGCGGGCTTTCTGCACTAGTAGTGCAATCGAGTTCGGATTTGAACTCACAGTTCAGTAGTTCAGCTCACAATTGAGCTGGAAATATGCATGTACACATGTATAAAACCAATCACCAAACCCAAAAATACGCTCACCAATCGTAGATCAGGCTGCTGGGCTCTGCAACGTGGATTTTGCTGCATTTCTTCCTTCCTTCCTTCCTCTCAGATCGTCATCATTCCGCGAATCATTCCAGTCCCTCAGCGTTCATTTTCCAAAACTCGCAACATGTGAGTCGCTGTGGAACGGGCGACGCGAAATTATGTACGAATCGCGATTTATTCAAAGTTTATTTAACAGGGAAAGCCGCGATTTTATATTATTCTCGATTTTTGTAATCATGCGCTGCAACGATGCGCTGCAACGACTCTAGTATTTACTAAAATTGAAAAATTCTAATTTGTATTCGAAAAATTGAACGTTAATTGCGAAACACTAGTGAGACGGTTTTATTAGGGGTAGCTCAGCTCAAATTTAAGCTGGCAATAGACGATACAACTAACTACTTAACCAAAACACCATAAAAAAACCCATTTTCGTCACTCACAGTTCGCAGATTAGGCAGTTTGGTTCTGCAAAGTCAATCGGCTGCATTTCCTCCTTCCTGCGTCTCAGATCGTCATCCTTCCGCGAATCATTTCAGTCCCTCAGCGTTGATTTTCCAAGACTGACAGACCCACAAAGTGCGAGTCACTGTGGAGTGGACGACGCGAAAAGTACTTCGAAACGCGATTCATTTCAGTTTTATTCAGCGAGGGGGAAACCGCGAATTTATATTACTTTCAATAATATTATCGAACTAAACTTTCGTACAACGTCAGTGAAAAATTGAAAGAAAGTAGAAAATAAACGCGGAATATAAATTGAATAAAAAGAACAAACGCGAATTCGTATTTTTTTCGATTCTACAATATAAGAAAATTTGCATAAAATACGCGACGACAATTGGGGAGAAGTATCGGTTAAACGCGTGAAAATATTCAATAATAAACGAACTAGGGCTGAAGCTATTATATCAATACGCGATGCACTGACTCTAGTATTTACTAAAATTCAAAAATTCTCGTATAAATTCCGAAAATAGATTATTAATAACGGTAAACTACTGAGACGGTTTAATTTAGGGTGGGCATAGTGCACGAGTGTAGTACACTCGTTCCAAATCAGCTCACAATATATAATACAATAATAAATCAACTAACTACTTAACATGCAATTCATGCAAATTCCTTGGATGGTAAATTATTAATAAACAAAATTCAATATCAGAGAAAATATATGAAAAATACTGAACTGAAAAATTTCAAATTAATTTCAATTGCTCAAAGTCATTTCAATATCCTATTCGACAAGTCTGAAGAACAACGATGACTAAAATTCAAATGTTTATTTCCCTAAACCTTCAAAATAATTTCGAGATATTTTATTCGAAGCGGAGTATTCCAAGTCAGTATCGATAATTGAAGAAATTATTTGATTGTATTTAAAAGAACCGAAAGGAGAATATTTAAAGTCTGATATTAAATGTCTAGCAAGTACCAGTAATTGGTAAAATGATTTATATTTGTTTTAAAAGCAAAATTTCTAATAGGTATTAGTTAAAATGAATTGTCATACAGTCTATTGTATTGAAATTCTAATTGATTCTAATGTATACAAGTGTTACAAGAAGGCTGAGTGTGTACAGGGTGGACATAGGCTAGCTAGTAACCCCCGACCGCTCTATTCACATCTCAGAACCTTCAGGTGAAAATATGCCGCGAAGTGTCTATGGCCCAGTATAAAGGGGGAATAAGTTGGCGGGACATCGGCGGGTCCTTATATACCTGCGGTACCCTCTCCCCAAAGTCATTAGCGAAGTCGTTAGCAAGATCGGGCGCGAAACCTTCTTTTCGCGGGAAATCGACTACTTTTCGCGGGAGATCCACTACTTTTCGCGGGAGATCGATTCTTTTCGCGGGAAATCGACTACTTTTCGCGGGAGATCGATTCTTTTCGCGGGAAATCGACTACTTTTCGCGGGAGATTTATTATTTTCACGGCAGACCCACTACTTTTCGCGGGAGATCGATTCTTTTCACGGGAGATCCACTACTTTTCGCGGGAGATCGATTCTTTTCGTGGGAAATTTCCATTCTGCTATTAGAATACTGTAATACCGTATAATTTTTTAATTTTCACAATTTTTATTATAAATATGTACTTCCAACAATTCGTTATAACACTAAATACTATCGTTTATACATTTTTGCGACTATCTTCAATAAATCACTATGTTTTAATGTTCGTATATTACTTTCTCGTGGTGAGACTAATTGCATGTTTATAAAGATTAAAAATTAGATTGATCTAAAATAGCCATACTGGTGTATCAATTTATTTTACTCGATCTTTCAACACTTTAATATTTATGACAATATCTCCTAAATCGTTTAACCGAGAAAACTAAAATTTGAAATGAATTAGTTTTTCGTGTTCACCAATAATTGTGCCGAGTTTGGAAAAAAAATCTGCAACATAGCGATAGAAAGTGTGCGATCTCACGTGGAACGTTATGCACGCTTCGAAAACATATGGAATTTCGCATTATTATTTGGAATGACGTCGCATAAACGGAACCATCGATGCGGATAAATGAAATAAAGTCGTGTTCGCGCACAGAAATTATAAAGGTAATTTCATTCTGTTCTTTGATGGTATAACATCGAGCGTAAAACATAATAGAGCATGATAATAAAATTGGAGCAACATCGAAATGAGAAATGTCGGAGGCGATCAATTTCTCTATCTCGTTTTGAGCGAAATTTAACAACGATCATTTGAGTTCATTGATTCTTAATAGTTTCCATTAAAACCTAGAATGGCGAATGAAAATTTAACGATCAGATGTTTCGAGCAATTTTTTACTTTTAGTCCTCTTGTTTTGAAATTTGTTTCGTTCAATTAAGATAGAAGTGCGCAAAGAATAAAATTAAGAATTGAAAGATAAAGCGGGAAATAAATTTTCAAATATACCTACGCTCTTGAATAATTAAATTTTTAGAAAAACAATTGATTATTAGATATTAGTCAATAAAAGTACTCATAGAAAATGGAACAATTTAAGAAAAATGGTATTTTTTAAAAATATCCCGACTATAAACTTCAGTTAGGCAGATATTAGGTCCGCATTAGGCTAGTCTAATTTGCCTGTTAGGCCCGCTTGCGGTATGTAACGAGGAATATGCACGACTGTCTTATTGGGATAGCCGCGTTAGGGCCGCATTTGGCTTTCCCAATGGCTCCCCAATGAGGCCAACCGCATTAGGCCCATATTAGAATAGCTTTATTAGGCTGTCATTGGGAGACATTAATGAAATCTCATGAGGAATACCTCATCAAGACACTGTATGGATTAAATTGTAAAAACTTTTATCTTGTTGAAAGCTCTCACGCAAGCGTACGTCCGACACTGAGATGTCTGTAAATATTCCTACGTATAAGTTTGAGAGCTCCACTCCACCTAATTTAGGTGTGCGCTCGGCCACCCCCATTTGGGCCACGTATGGCAACTGTTAGGAATGCCCAACCTAAGCATGCGCTCGGCCACCCCCATTTGGGCCACGTACGACAACTGCTAGGAATGCGTAACTCAGGCGTACGCTCGGCGACCCCCATTTTGACCACTGTTAGGAATGCCCAACCTAAGCGTGCGCTCTGCCACCCCCATTTGTGCCACTGTTAGGAATGCCCAATCTAAGCGTGCGCTCAGCCACCCCTATTTGGGCCACTGTTAAGAATGCCCAACCTAAGCGTGTGCTCGGCCACCCCCATTTGCGTCACGTATGGCAACTGTTAGGAATGCCCAACCTAAGCGTGCGCTCGGCCACTCCCATTTGGGCCACGTATGGCAACTGTTAGGAATGCCTAACTGAGGTGTGCGCTCGGCCACTCCCATTTGGGCCACGTATGGCAACTGTTAGGAAAGGCCAACTTAGGTATGCTTATGAATTAGGAATTAGGACCTAATGTGGTTACGATTAGGCTTGCAGCATTTAGGTATGCCTAATCGTTTCCGCATTATGCCCACATTTGTGTTTAGGTATACCTAACTGAAATACTAGTCGGGATGATATACGATTAATAAATATTGCGAAACATTTTAATTGGTAATTATTCATACAAAGATTCAAGGAAAAGGTGGTTCTATTAATATTAAATTATATGGAAATGCAGGCTGCGGATGTATAAAGCAAAGTTCTATTTCTATTTCGATTTCTGTATTTCTACAGTAACATTAGACATCGCAATAAACTGATATTTATAGGGTTACCGTATATTTGATAGTTTCCCTTGAATTAAGCTTATACGCAACAATGCAATATGCAATACTTTATTGCAACACGTGCAACGATCGAGCGAAATAAATTTCCGAAGGTACTTCCTATCCGCTCTCCGAAATGCTATTCTACCAAGCGAAATCTAAACGCTCATTCTATTTTACAAAATGTCTACATTCCTACCTTCGGTTATCAATTCCTTTCAGCATATGATAAATTATATCAGAATTAAAATTTTCGTTCAATTTCTTTCGTGCACTCAAAATGTGTGGAATTATGCAAATAAAATGTGTGAAATATGGAAATATAATATATGAACATATTCAGATATGTAATAGAGTATGCAAGAAAATAATCAAAAATGCTATAATAATGGAATCCTTGTTATTGAAACATTATGATTGTAATTTGAACAACAATAAATTTCAAGCAATTTTTTAAATATTATCTGTAGTTAATTGATGACTTGTAGTAATTAAAATGAATCTACGAGCTTAAAGTATATGAAGTATGATAGATAATAATGTGACAAATATATATGAAATTTGCAATATACTTTTGCATACGTTCTTTAAAAAAAAGAAGAACATTAATTGGTGAAAAAAATGCAAAACACACGAAATATGGAAAATATGGAAAATTATTACAGGGACAAGAGATTATCATTCCTTATGTCGAATGGCACCACTATCGTTTTTATTTTTTCCGTCGCCGTGTGGTCGGCAACATTCACTTAAGTCTTTTATTTCTCTCTGTCATCGCGTTGTGTTCACTTCGCTCTAACTTTCTCAGTTCTAAAAAACTTATTACATTCGAAAAGTTGTTCTCGTTGATTCTCTGCCCTCAACAAAACTAAATAGTACAATTATTTAAAAATAATTTCCACGCAGGTCTCACTTTAATACCAATTTCCTATAAAAACTTTGTCGAACATTCGCAGTCTGACAATTTCAAACCGTCCACAAATACAGACAGCTCAACTTCCCTAAACTCGACTCACAAACCGACCTTAAACGTTCGATCAACCATTATTAAACAACTCGTTTATTTTCGATAATTCCTCCGTAACACCGAGAACAGGGAAATCCGTCTGCGCCGAAAATCCAATTCTTCCGCGAGCAAGGAAATTACGGCGGCGTTCGTCCAGCCGGATTTAGATCGATCGGAACGGAAGAGGTTTTAAAATAGCCTGGGATTTTCGTCGGCAGGCCTTTCCAAAAACCGGCAAGTCTTTGAGTGTGAAACGGCGCGCAGAGGGAAAAACTCGACCTAAGCGTGAACGAAGGTTGGCTCGGTCCCATCGGTTTAGCTGGATGAAGGGCTCCGCGCGGAAGGAGCTTTTCGAATAATAAAAAGAACGTGTGCGGGGCGCACACGCGGCGCCAAAGTGCCGAAGAGTGTTCCACCGTGTTCGAACTAATCGATGCGTTAATCTCCTGGCCTTTTATCCCACCCCTTTCCCATCCGCCCCGCCGAAACCAACCCCCCGCGACAGGGTCGCCGCCCTTTTTCGATCCGAGCCCGTTCCGACCCGATGGAATATTTTCTCGCCGCTGGAAGTCGAAGAACGACGACGACGACGTCGAGATATATCGGCGAATTCTTCGTCGACACGTTCTCCTCAGCCGATAATCGTCGTCGCGACACACCCGGAGAGAAGTGTACTTTTGGAAATTCGAGTTTCGAATTTTCCAAAGTGCAGAAATCTTCTTTGGGATTCAGATTCTCCGGCGTGATCGAAATTCTTTGGTAAAGAGTGGAGTGTGCGAGGGAGAAGTTGTAGGTACTTGGATTGGAATGATTCTGATTTTTCAGAATCACTCACGGTAAAGTTTCAGTATGCGAATGGGATTAAAGAGAATTTGATGGTTTTCTGAGTGTGATTTTTTAATTATTTCGGTGGTTAGATGGAAATGTTCTGTAATGTTTGAATTTGAATGTTTAGAGCTGTGCAAAATTGCTAGTGTAATTGTGTACGAAGCTGAAGAATCGGTGTCACTTTTTTTGTGGGCTTTTGGAGCGCTTGTCGATTAATGCAACGAACGCCATATGATATATAACGTATGACATCGCTATTTGTAAATATTGTGTATAATAGGTGCAAATGAATATGGGATTCTAGACAAAAAAAAACTGTTTTTATTGAGGATTCTAGGAGTTATTTAATTGAAAATTAATTTGTTTTGAAATTAAGATCAACGAGGTGGATATAGGGCTTGGAATTTACTATCGTCGCTTATTTACTTATTTATCATGTTTCTGTAAGGAATCTATATGATGTTTAATCAAATATTATATGTATCTCGAAATGTAGATCTGTGCTCAATTGTTAGTATAATCGTAAACAAAGCTGAAGAATAATTGTCATTCTTTCGCGACAATTTTAGGAGTTTTCTAATCGAAAATGCGTAATTCTCAATTTTTCTCGCAGAATTTATTTTGAAACTAAGATTCACCAGGCAAAAGTGCTGCATTGAATTTACTAATTTAGTTTAAATTTCTGTAGCATAAGTAATGGAATATAGGGTGAAGTTTATTGTCTAACGTACGTCGTAATACGAGATAAAAATCTTCTTTTTTTTAAATACCAATTAAATCTCCCCCCGGAGTTGAAAAGAATGCGTAATCACATTCGCAACAGTGACTATTATCGTTCTGTGTGTACATAAGCGATGGAAAGCAGAAGGAATTTTTCATGACTCTGTTCTTTATTCACCCTAACGTTGTTCCAGATATTTCTTCCCCTGTGAAGACATAATAAGTAGGTCAAACAGCTGGTTGCTGGTACGATTTGAATAATTGGTAAACTTTATCGTGCTTTGGGTAGAAAGTAGAGTTTTATATGGTATAAAACATAATTTTATGATTAAGGAAAGTTCAAAGTTGTTCACGGTTACAGATGTATAACACGGATTAAACGAGCAATACAAATGTATCACTTTTGCAAGAAACCTTTTGTTGACATTTAGTTTTCGGAAGTGCTTATCGATGTGAAATGAATTTCGTTGTTCCAGGTATATAAAAAATGTTAATTTTTTTGTGTTTGAAAACACTTCAAAATACCATAAATCTTGTTCGATGATATTGCAGTATCGTAATTTTGGGTAAGAGTAGCTTTAAGCAAATGTGGCGAGCATGAGGGAGAAAGCGGGCGACGAGCGACGATAGCCAGGCCCAACGAGAGGCCCACGAAGGCTATAAAGTACGGCGTGCGAGGGATGAAGGGACAGTGTGTTTGGAAAAGTCGGGAGGCGTGAATAGAAGAAGCGTGTGTCAAAGTCAAATGTATTATATTTGTTCAGTCGTCCTATTAGATTTACGGCGTTTTCCAGGCACGGGTCTAGAAATTATTCGGCCCTTCGCAGCAGTTGTAAATTTGGGAGGCCATCGAGCACTTTGACGTTTATTTAGAAGTTCGATGCTTTTCTTCTCGTGGCTCTCGTCCACATCTTTTTCTTATATTTTAGCTTCTCCGGTTTTTGGTCTCCACTTTGGTACGGTTTTGTTAGCGACGAAGCGCTGCCCATACTTATTACCTGCTGCGTTTATTGCTTCGAGACACGCGACTTTCCGCGCGCGTCACTCAAGGGTGCGGACGACACTTGAGAGTGACCGTTGACTTGGGGGCGTTCCTTTAGGTCGTTCTTTGTTTAATAGTTTGCCAATCGCGTATAGTCAACCACCTCCCTTGTCGAAGTCGAAATTGTAATAACCAATCCGCGTGTCTCACCCCCGCCAAATGTATCCTGACCGAGGTATCTTCGAACTTTGTCTGAGACCTCGAAATCAGAATCCATTCGGCTAGCAACAAGTAACATAGAAATCTTCCGGAAAACAGACACGAGCAAATTAGTTAGTCTCCCGGTACACGGGAGTGGTCCTTCGAATTGTAATCAGTCGGCACAAACGTGCAAATTCAGCCAAACTCGAAAGATCGCAAGATCAACCACGAGTACACTAAACAATAGTTATTCCTATATTTTGGTAATGAACATCTATTTATATTTCTGATCCCACATGATCGATATTAATATTCTAGTGATTAGCATCCATACGATACGAACGAAAGAAAATAGCTTAAGAGATTTACAAACGGGAACTAATTTAACAGGGAAAGGTTTTCGTTCTAATTAAATTAATCAATCAAGTGAATGTCAATAGTGACATCGTATGAATGATCAATACCTTCGTTAATGCAAGAGTTGTTTTCGGAACAACAGTGTGGAACATCAAACTAAACATATCTCGAATACAATGCATAATTACTAATAAATTTCATTTTCAACTACAAGGTGTATCATTTAGTATACATCGATATGTATAATTGTTATTATAGATGAATTTAACTTCGGTGCGTAATGCTCCATACTTAATATGTAAATTACTATACCAGGTCATTCCATAAGTTCCTGTCGAATTTTGTAGTTTAAATCAATATTTTGAACGAACCTTTAAATTTGATTTAAAAAGAAAAGCGTTCTCTCATTCCACAATTTTTTCATATTTTTATGTCATAATATTTTTCTCTTTCAACGCGAATTTGTGTCAACCTAATATGCAGGCACGAACTTATCGGATGACCTAATAGAATCGACACTCTGTGTAATATTTATCGTAAAAAGAAAGATTACTTTAAAAAATGATAAAATCTACAGGACGAAAAATTTGAAGAAATTTTTAAACAAACGCGTTTAACGTTAATTATACACGAATCGAGACACGTGTCTTACACGTATTTACATTTTCATACACACAAATGTATGACTGGAAGCACTTGCGTGTAACGGTTAGGAAACAAAGAAACTTCGCTATTTTTCCGTTCAGACAATAATCCCAACTGTCCATTACACTTTTACGGCGTTTCATTTCGCGCTGAGAGAAGTACAGCTGTCAGTGGTGCACGCGGCTGACCGTAAAAACGTCGATGTTACACCGTTGTAACGGCTACGATAACTGGCCATCCCCCGAGTCGTCGATAAGGCTACGACCGACCGTATAAAATTTACACCGTCAAAGTGATTTAAATGTCGGTCTAAAACGAAAACCTTTGCCGAGGTGAGACGTGTGCACGTCTGATTTTACGAGGCACCGGCGGAAACTTGAAATGTGTACAGGTTGCTCCAAATGGTGTTAGTTATTTAGGTATGCGTGTATTCTGTATTCTGGAATTGCTTGGAAATTTTTAGATCGAATTTTAAACGTGTTATAACTTTTGGAACATATTGTGGGAAACTTGATTGTAAGTGAAACCTCGAAATCTCCTGAATGAAATTTAGTTGAATTAATTAAGTGGTTTTGTGATTATTCACTTTAGTGTGTAATTCAGTAGGTTATCTTTTTTTAAAACAATTTTACCATTTTCATTGATTATAAAATATTAGCATATTTTTCTCTATTTATTTTATTCTCTCTTTACTTTATTTCTCTCTTTATTAGCATATTTTTTTCCCTTTTTCTCTCTCTTATTATTTTACGAAAAATAGTTTGGAAAATCTCTCGTTGCTAACATATTTATAATTTCGTGCAAAATTTCATTATAGCGAAAATGACATTTGTCCGTAATTTTGAAACTTACATCAAAACAGAACGAAAGATTGCAGTTATCCTAAGAATTATCGAACTCGACGAACTTAAATTACATAAATTGTCTCAAAACTGTAGAGTTCGATTTGTCACCGTGCCCATCTAGATAGCAAAAGTTATTTGCATAGATAAAGGTTCGTTAAAAAATGCAGATTTTAATGTCGATCATATAGGTCACCTGAGAATTTTAGAGGCCAACTTAAGTAGTTCGGGAAGCTTCATATTACACGATCGACTAACTTCTTCCTCAAATTTCCCAGTAAATGTCAATTAAATCGAACGAACACGACTAAAATTCCACGAAAATTGACAATATCAAAAGTTCACAAATCCTACGATACGATAACGATCCCACGTTAAAACAAAGAAGATTAAAAGAAAAATTGATAAAATCGATGACGAACGTGGGGCCAGACAATGCGCGGAAGGACGGACTTGGTAGTTGTGAAACTCTAATCGCAGTTCAAAACGGATTGCGTTAATTAAACGAGCATTCGCGGAATCAGCTTTAGCAAATTAAGCGTGCAAGTGCATTGAGTTCTGGCCTGTGTTAGCGTCCGTCAAACGCGCGAGTTACTTTCAATTAACGGCCGCCATTTAATCACATTCGCCAGTGCTCGTACGCGTGCTTACACTTGCACGAACACGTGGACGTGCTCACGTCGAATTTCTTTTTCGTTTCGCGCGCGGACCGAATCCACGGAAACACCTTCCTAATTAATTACCGGCTCTATTATGCAATCTTGCCGCAGCGCGTTCATGTTTCGATCAGTTGTTATTCGTTAGACAGCCAGATTTTCCGGGAATGCAGTCACGTTGCTGTGGTTCCGTCGATGTTTCTAACGGAACACTTTTGTCTACACCTCCAATGGATTTTCGGAATTTTTGGGTCGAGTGCATTGTGAAAATGAATTACTGAAAGATTCGGTTAGTGTTGAAATCTCTGAAAATAGAACGAACGAAGTTTTAAATTTCGCGATAATTTATGCGTATGACTGTGATTATGACGATGTTTGTAAAAGTATCGAGATTTAATGATTCCCGGTGCAAATTATTTTATGAGAATTCATTTACTTCTCAATTTCTAGAAAAATATTTCTTCCTCACACTTGAGTTTTTTAATAATTTGAAAATTGTATGTAGGTACGTGTGCAAAAGCTTTATTTCGCGATAATTTATAACTGATTATGACGATGTTTGTAAAAGTATCGAGATTTAATGATTCCCGGTGCAAATTATTTTATGAGAATTCATTTGCTTCTCAATTTCTAGAAAAATATTTTTTCCTCACACTTGAATTTTTTAATAATTTGAAAATTGTATGTAAGTATGCGTGCAAAAGCTTTAGTAGTTTTTGTTATAATTATTTTTAATCGATGAAATTTATTTTTGTTTAGTAAAAGGGACGAATTTGATGAATAAAATTATCGTTGAATTTCTTTAAATCATGGGTAGAAATTTCAAATGTTCATCGTTGTGATCTCGTAATCTCGAAAGGTGATCGAACATTACAATGTCCTTCGAGTAGAGACTGTTTGAACACCCAGGAAGTTTCAGTTCCCAATGAAGCTGCGGAATGTACACCTGATTCAAGACAGCAGAGTGATATAAGGAAGGTTTCATCGACCAAAACAGTCCCTCTGCTCTCTGAGAGATCAACATTATTTGCATAGAATGCAGTATAACTTCTAATTAGAGTTTTCTCTGTAAATTGGTACATATTGCCTTTAACCGAAGGTATTTGACTTTACTTTCGTTTTCCACCGAGTTCTACCATTTACTTTCTACGAGAATCTAATCTAAATATCTGTATCGCTAATGTAATTTTCATTTCACTTTTAATACCGAATGTAAATCGAATTCTGGAAGAGATATCAAAATTATCTCTACTGTACTTCTGTAGATTATATCTTCCGAAGGTCTTAGTTTCTTTCGATTAAATTTGAATTTCAAAAGTCGAAAATTTTTTAATTTAGATTCGAAATTAGGAAATTTACCATTTTATTAAATTAAGATGGAAATGCTTAAAAGTCGAAAATTAAGGTTGAAATTGATAAATTAAGAAACAATACAGTGTGAGAGAATTTTTCAAGCGCATATAGACGCAAAAAGCATTGAAAGAGTCAAAGTAAGGTGTAAATGCCCTGAATAGCTAATTTCAGTCAGCTGTTTGCGTAGCAAAAGGAACTTCACTTTTTTACTATCGCAACAGTTTGAAAATGCAGCAAGTTCTGCTTCAAACTTGGAAGAAACTGTCACAAAATCCTACAAAATTTTGAAATTGAGAATCGGAATGAAATTTTTTCAAGAACAGGTGTTTTTAAGTGACTCTCGCTTTTGAGAAGACAACGAAGATGATAATCAAAGACTCTGAGCAAAATTCCAAATGCGAACGTGGAAAATTTGAAAAAAATTAAATTAAAATGAAGTTAAAAAAAATGGTCAACTTTGTACCACAGATGTGTCAACTCTGTTGAAATCACGAAGGACTATCTCTAAAAATAAAATTAAACAATTCGTTATCTAAGAAATCTCCAATTTTTTGTCACTTCAATCCAGGAATTTTGCTATCATACGGTCGAAATCTCCGCGTAAAACAGTTTCGAAACGGAACCGCACAGTTGTTCGTCTTTAGGACACCCTGGAACATAAATTCGGCCGAAGCGACGGTGGGCGACAATAAATGCCGCGTTGGGCCATCTTCGATAGCAATTATAAGGTTCAACGAGGCAGCCGCATTTCCCTCGAAAAGAAGCCACCACTGTCTTAGCCAGTCACCAGCGTCGGAGTCACGGAATTTCGTCACCCGAGTTCAGCCTTTCCTGTGAATTCCTCGTCCGCGCTGGGTGCGTGTTCCGGAAGAGATGGTACTCATTTTCCCGACCGTTGATTCTCGATGGCCTCACGGTACCTCTCGCCTCCTCTAAGACAGCCGGCAGACAAGGAGAACCATCCCCTCGATCAGCTGAAATTGCCTCGGCGTAGTCGTGAAATTTTAGTGTCGCGAATCTCCGAATTGTTCTCCCTCCTTCACTCGCCTACTCCACATTCTCACCCCTCCGCGCGCGTTTGTTTCTTCTTTTCTCTTTCGCAACCCCTCTCTCTCTCTTTGTTTCTCGACGCGGTCTTGGAAGATGTAAGCGCGAGTTCGCGCGTACTTCTGAGACGAGGATGAGCTTGAAATTTTAGACCTGAATTTCTTTTTCATAGGTTAGGTTAGGGGAAGGTTTTATCTGCTGGAGATTCGTATGATCGAAGGTGCTTCCGTACGAGGAAATCGTAAGTGCGGAGTTTGATATTGAGAGCGTGCTTTATAATGGAGCGGTGATTTATTTTCCAGGAATTTCCGAGTGTGAAGCTTTTGAGAGTTTTGCGAACTAGAAGGGCATGTTTAAAATTCTAGATCAGTGAAAGATAGTACAGTGTTGTTGGTTAAGGGGGTATTCTAGTATAGACTTTTCAAAAAAGTCGATTTCTCCTTTTACAGTTTCTGAAAGTAGACATTCGCAGAAGGATTTTTCCGAATTCGTAAAATTGACGAAGTTATAGATGGTTAAAGAAGTAGTCATAAGTATACCATTCTCGTGTAACTGGTATGAGAAACTTTAAACGCGTTTTTCTAAATGGCTGACGTGATATCTCGAGTTCTAGTTGTCCGATTGACTCGAAATTTTACATGCACCTTCGGTGGATGTGCCGTTATCGTCTGAGCCAGAATTATGCCAAAATATATATTTTTCTGATTTTTAGAGCCTCGAAAGACGAAAAAAAACGTTATCGTCTGAGCCAGAATTATGCCAAAATATATATTTTTCTGATTTTTAGAGCCTCTGAAATACGAAAAAAAGGCGAAGAAATCGATAGTCAAAATTCAAAGTGCCGCCATTTTGTAAATTTTCATTATTTTTTTTTCATTCTGGTTCACACCATAATCACACTCGTTCTAATCAAGAATCCTTTTGGTTTTTTTCATTTCGGATAAACAGAATGGGCGGAATCGTGTCAGCCAGTAGGACACTTTTTATTAAAGGGATCGCACTGAATGATACATAATTCAGACAGTTTTGATTATTTTCACTTGAAAAAAATTGTGAACTTTCTTACAACATGAATAAACATGTATGCAAAATATCGATACTGAGAAACTTACATTTTCCTTACAAAAAAATCCCTAAGAAGGACTAAAAAATGACAGTCTAGACTAGAATACCCCCTTAATGCAATTTGGGTGTTCGTAATGAAGTGTGTTAATATGTATCGGAAATGTTTAGGAAAAGTGTGTAAAAAATATTTTCGTAACGTAAAATTTGCAATATAAAGTTATTTAAAAAACGGACGAAACAAATAGTGAATCTATTATCACTTCAAGCGCCGGGCCCGCCTGAATGCGTTTTTACATGTTTGTGCAGAAACAAATGTATATCTCTTGATGTAAAGGAGCATGTTTCTATACAAAACTCGTAAATATTGCGGCGCTTTAAGCGTTAATAGTAATCTGTATTTCGTTAAGATACTATCTTATTACTTAATGCAAATCAATATTCGCTAACTTCTTTCAATAACTGATTGACTGTTACAATTCCAAAGATCTATAGTTGGGGCCACGATATAGCGAGGTCGTAAATTAAACTCTCAAGAATCGGCACCGATTGATGTTGCGGCACTCAAGGCCGTGTGTTGCAGTCTGTTTGAGGGTTCCAACAATAAACGAATGGTAGCATATGATTTGGTACTTCAAGTAGAAAATGGTATTTCATTTACAAATGGAAAATATGTTAATATTAAGCTACACAATCTTTTTGCACTTTCTATCTGTATATAACACGAGTAGATAAACTAAGATGCTAAAGACATCAATAAGACCTTTACCTGTAACCGTACTTCCAAAAGCGGCTTCCCCCAGAGGGAGAAACCCTAATTTGTCCTAGCTGCATGCAGTTTTCAGTAAATATATTAGAATCAGTTGACTTTCGCTGGATACAAGAATTCTTCGTACGGTCCTGACAATGGTTTCAAGTATTTATCTGCTCGTATCTCTGTCAATTTTCGGGTCCCAGCAGCTAAAACATGTTTACTTTGACGTCTGACCGATTTTACGACCTCGCTATATCGTGGCCCCGACTATACATAAATAACGTTTAATTTATTACGATAAGATTGACATATTTCAAACTTTCCCTTGAAAAACATAATCTAAACACAACTCCCCAAAAATTCCTGCAAACTGTTGCGATACGTTGCACAATTTTCACCTTTCCAGCCGTTTTTATTCAATATTTTGCATGTTATCAGAAAAGTTTCCTAAACACGTAACGCTATGCTAAGGGGAGAGAATCGCAGCAAGGATAAATTCAATCAAGTTTCAGCGCATCCATATTTATCACTGTCCTGTAAAACAGAAAAAAGGAAAAAACAAAAAAGCACAGAGCGGAGAAAATTTGTTACCGTACTGCAAATATATCGAACAATTTTTCCGTTTCGTTCGTATTTGGTAGACAAGGGACAGAATATCTGGTCCCTGTTCCTACACTATGGTAGACGATGTCTACCTGTTTGTTTTGCAGAGGAGCAATAGGGCTCGTTTGCATGGCTCCATCGATCGTCGGCCACGAGGACTCACGATAATTGAATTGTGAATCCAATCAAGCGGAATGTCCTGTCGAGATTACGAAAGAGATCGCGATACGAGCTGCGACTGTGGCACTGTGAAGAACATTACGATGCCGATGCATTCGTCGACACCGTACACCTCTTACGCGAATAAGATATCGAAATTACATCCTCGTTAAAACTCTTAATTCTCTGGACGATCAATTTGTCCCGACCTATCGTGTCCAGTTGATCACAATTCATGAACCTGAAAATAAAATGAAATAGAAAATTGACGTTAATAATTCTAGCTTATCATTAATCATTTTCGTGTTATAGAAAATAAGGATTCTATTTTGCATAGAAACGTGAAACAGGCTTTTCCTTTGATAGAAATATGATTGAAATAAATCTTAATTGACGTTGAAAGGTAAATCTTGCTGCTTCTTAAGTTGGGAAAATTGTTTTATCGTATTCAATTTTGGAAGTGGCGTGGTATAAAGTAATTACTCGGACAAGTTGTTTAATAACAATATATTTATTTGAATCCAATAAAGCTTAACCTAATTTTGAAGTGTAGGCGACGCGAGTCTACGACCAAAAAGCCTCGTGCCTTTTTCGGGGCTCCCTTAAGTAGCCCCTTTTTCCTAGGAAAGTCCCAGGAAGTGGGGGCACGGACCTACATTGCCGAGGCAATACTCTTATCCTCGAGGACGAAGAAACTCGGAGATGTTTAGAAAAACATCTCTCGATTCTTCGCCTCGAGGGCCAAGAGTCGCCAGGCCTAAGTGCGTGGCCCCCCGTGGCGGTCGCCACACAATAAAGTCTGAACTAATCTCTTTGACATTAATACAGAGTGGACCAAGTAAAACAGGTCACCTAATTATCTTCCCCAGCTGTGGTGGTATGAGAGAATTTTTATACGTAATTTAAATGGTTTCGAAGGGTGAATATGATTTCAAGAATTTGTTTCATGGAAGCAACGGCAAAAAATCAGAAGTTTCATATTTGATTAAAAATTTTAAAGCTCTACGTCAGATTATTATGCATGTTTAAGTGTACACCAATGTTTGCAGTATTATAGAAAAAAATATATACACTCGTGTTAAAAAACAGGTGATTTTGAAGAAAACAGGAAATAAATTTTCTTCCATGTTATTCAATCTCTGAAGCCATTTAAATTGCGTATAAAAATTAGAGAAGATAATTAAGTGGTCTATTTTACTTGATCCACCCTGTATAACAATTCCTGGGTATTTTGTTTCTTGCCTGTCGTCAATGGGAAAATGATAATTTAATTAAGAAACGTCCTTTGGAAAGCAAATTTCACAAAATTCTCACTTTTGTCCATGGAAATTGAAACGGTTTAATTATTTATTTAACGGCAGATGGAATGAATTCGTAGTGTGTTTTTATGCGTTTAATATAAAGCATTTATTGTTTTTGAAATGAGAATAGTTCTCACAAAGGGGGAAATATTTTAGCGGTGGTTTTAATTGCTTGAAGAACAACAATGGATCGAAAACGTATAACAATGTGAAGCAAAAGCGCAACAAAGAGATTCGAAACGATCCGTTTTTCGAACAAAAGTTTCGTTTCGGTTCAGACATCTGTCGCTACATTTATTTTTAACAGTATTTTACGTCGCGCCTACGACACTGGTAATGTGTTACACGCACGTTAGGATTGTTGCTACAAATCTCGTTATAGGTTTCACGGGGTTTAGTGTTTCGTCGGTGTTTATAAAAAAAGAGCAATACACACCAGTTTTAAATCGCTCAGAAACGTCAAGTGTGATTCTCCGTAATGAACCGACAAATTGAATAATTCAATTAACTCAGTAGATACATCATTTTACCGACAATTTAATTTATACCTTTTTAACTATTTCCTATCGTCGAACAATTTGTCCCGTTGGATTAAATCGAAAGGTGTAAAAATTGATTCTCGGATTGAAATTTATTTGCAAATTTGGAAAACCACTGAAAATGTAAAAATGCGTATGGTTTGCACGAAAAAATAAGTACACGTGGTGTAGCCAATTTCGATTACACTTTTTCAATACAATTGTGCTGTGAGTTCAAATTATGATACGATTTACGCTTCAAATAATAATGGACTTTTTTCCGAGTTTTTGTGCCGAGTTTAACCCCTTAACCTATGATTTCTTTTCTGACAATTGTGCCGAGTTTAACCCCTTAACCTATGATTTCTTTTCTGACTTTTGTGCCGAGTTTAACCCCTTAACCTATGATTTCTTTTCTGACTTTTGTGCCGAGTCTGACCCCTTAACCTATGATTTCTTTTCTGACTGTGCATCTAAGCGTCAGCCATTTTCTGTTTTCCTACTGAATCAGGTAGCAAAAGCTAGTCTGTTACAGATTAATTATGTTTAGTAATCTTCAGTCTTACGAATTCAAACGAAAATTAGGATTACAATGAATTTTTCTTAGTAATATAACTATTTTTCTCACATCTTAACCAGAATTTTTGCCACGAGTCTGACACGTTGCTGTATGTTAAGGGGTTAATACACTTCTTGTGGTACGCTATCACAAAGCAGAGCACGTGTATTTTCGTCATTTTTGTATTTCTGTGTGAAATGGTCACATTTAAAAATCGGATCATTAGTGTAGCGTGACGAAGATAGCGAACGGGGCATATTGAGAGCAAAAGGGACAGAGAGACAGCGAGGGATCCGACGATCTTCAAAGCAATAGCGTGCCCGTGGTTTCGTGTATCCACGACAGATTTTGGAACGTATCACCTGCGCATACGGAGACTCTATTATTGTGTCATCTTGGGCTTTCAAAAACCTAAAGGTGGATATTTCAGAGCGATTTCGGAGATAGAAGAGCACTCCTTTTACCCCTGTGCAGGGTCGCTAGCCATCTTTTCATCTCTGCAAAGCACATTATTTAAATAAGTCCTTTCTATCAATTAGTTGAGATGGAAATGAAATATGTGAAAGTATTGGTACTTTAGGAAGAGTCTAAATTACGAAGATTGAAAGAAAATTGGAAAGTGTTGTCGAAAAAATGTTTCTTCCCTCTGAATGTTAAAAAATACAATTTTAAACCTATGTGAAGCATCAAAAGGGAATGTTAGAAAATACAGAGACCTCATTTGATATGAAAAGCAATTTTATAAGACAATTTTTAGTACGAAATATTAGTATCGTTTCGACAGAATATTCGATTTCAGCCAGAAATTGACTGGAGTCTATTTAGCCAAATATTCGCTATGTGGTCGACAGAAATTTCTCCTCCTTTTGACATGGCAGAGCAATTATTTTCATCGAATTTCTGAACGATGCACCGGCAATATCGGTATTAATTTTAAGGAGGAAGAAGGGTGGCTCGCTACGGTGTAAACTCGCATCTCTATCGCAGCACAGAATTAAATCAATCATAGCTCTCGAATGGGGCGGGACGCAATCATTTTGTGTCACGACACCTCAACATGATGTGTGTACACCGTTTATACAGTGGCGATGTATTGTCCGCGCGCGCGAGTGTTCACCGCGGCGATATATCATTTCCATCGATTAATCGAAACCGCTAGAAAATTCCTGCAAAATTCGCCGTAAAATGCACGTCGCGTGAAATATACTGGGGCGATCCGAGAATAGTAGAATTTTCACCGAATTTTCAGTGAAAAACAACCGTTCCAAGGATGATAGAATTCTGACAATCTGCTGGTATACGCGTGTCGAATAAAATGATTAGGAAAATACTTCCTAGGAAAAATTACAGAAACACGTGTATTTGTTTAAAATAGTAACACTTGATTCATAACATAAATCTTACGTACAGCGAGGTACAATTATTTTTAAGGCAGCTTAATTAGTGATTAAAATTTTGCAAAATGCGATATTACAGAAATTATTGAAATCCTGGATATTTTTGTTCGAATAAGATCTACCAATCTCTAAACAAATTACAATTTTACATTAGACACTATTGATATTTCAATTATAAACTCTTCTTTATTTTTTTACACGCGATGAAGGCAGGTCTCATAAGAGATCGATAAGACGCTAAAGAAGAAAAAGCATATTAGCGTCCATCCATACTAAACAAATGGTTGCTATGTCATTCTTCAATATACACCACCGGCCAAATATTTGGAATCACTATGCGTTGCAAGTTGCACCAAAATTCTTAAAAAAAAAGTTAGTATTTATAATAATTTTTTAACGAATTTGTTATCATTTAAATCAACTGAAATGAGGTAATAAAGAATTAATAGCGGATTCAGTATTGATGTAAATTGGCAGGTGATTGCAAACATTTGGCCGGTAGTGTACATATGTTTAAATTAACCTGTCTCAGTATGTTGACCATTTTTGCCGTCACCACTGCACAGATATACCTGCGATTATATATTTTCCAAAAATGTTCCAAATTTGAACAATTTTCGGTGTTATAAAAAATTGTTTAAGTTCAATGGAAGCATAAAGCAGTAACGAGCGAAAGCTCCTAAACTGCACTTCAATTTAATTCCTCCTAATAATCCAATAGACACGTTCCAAAGAATAATCAAATTCTTCCAAGCCAACCAAAGTAAAACACACATCTAAATGTTTCTCTCATTTCAAATACTTACCACCTAGAAAGACCCAAAAAGAGGAAAGAATTCCCTCTCGGAGAATATTTTCCCGGCTAAAATTTCAACCTGACTTTCCCGTTCGTGTTGCAATCCGAAAAGCAGCTTAATCGTCCTCCTGGACTCATCGGCAATTATTATCTTCTGGTTAATTCAAAAACACAGCCATCGCCAACGGCAGCAAAATGTCACAGCTCGTCTCGCCGGTGGTCGAGGAACGCGAGTCGCCAAAAAAGAGGAGAAAAGAGATCGAAAAAAAAAAAGTAGAAAGAGAATAAAAAAAAAA
>NW_017100155.1:356888-400575 GCF_001263275.1 Habropoda laboriosa | reverse complement strand
AAAAACCGCCGTGCTGCCGGTCACAGTGGCAATCGATCGGTTCGCACGAACTGCCAGGTAACATATTCCCTTGTTAGGCACAAAGTCAAATCGTTCTCAGACGTCCATTGTTACGTTCAGCCCCGATTGCGACGCTATAACATCGTGTATACCCGACGTGTGTACATTCCTGCCGATGTATTGTCCGGGGTCGAGTGTCGGCCACAATGGATCCCGGTTGTGGAATCGATCGATCCTGTATACGAGAGTGGAAAGAGGAGGAGGCGGAGGTGGAGTACTAGTGGTAGTAGTAGTACTGGTAGCAGGAGCAGGATGAGATAGAATACCAGAGAGAGAACGAGCAAGAGAGAGAGAGAGTGAGAGCTGGGAGGCAAATCAGCGGCTCCGTAGATGATCACTATAGATGGGATGAGAGCATATTAAGGAAGGAGGATGAGGAGCCAGCTGCTGGAAGTTTTATTAAAAATCTGGCCTCAAGGATGATGGATATTTCTAGACAGGAGTCGACCTTACGCTAAGGTAGTTAAGGGGGGAAAGAAGAATCGCGTGTAAGACGTTCGAGAGGAGGGATGCCGACAAACGAGGAGTCGAAATAAAAGGGTGCTGTTCGTTTGAAGAAGAAAAAATCAAAGAGGCCGATGTAAAAGGGGTGAGGGATTATTTAAAAGATGGTCGAATTACGCGTAACACAGAGGAGAACGAGACGTAATCGTGATATTAAAATGTACGGCGAGCGGAGTAGATAAGTTGAGAACTAAGAGGTGTGTATATATATATATATATAAGGTGAAGTTGTTGAAACGAAACGGGATCGAACGTCAAAATCGTACGAACGCCTGAAAATTAGAGGGAAGGAGTGAAAGGGGACCAGGTACAAAGAGCGCTACTTCGAAATTGGGATGGAATCAGGCTGTCGTGTTCGTCATCTACCGAGAACAAAGATGTTCTTTCAATCGCCGTCTGGTGAACGGAGACGTTGAAAGAGGATCCGACGTAAGCTATACAAAAACCGAGAGGAATAGGTTAACGTCGAACTCAGAGGGGGAAAAGTCGCCTGGCTTCGTTCTATTTAGGGGCGTTTTCTCGATCTCTCGTTGTGTGTTTCTCGCGTTGCTAAGGTTCGTTCTTTCTCGTTTCAGTGATAAATATCGATGGAAGAATTGCGCAGTACTAGTTAAGCAATAGGTAAACGAAGGGAAATTACGGAGAACGATTTAAATGGCAAAAGGTTTACTTAAGAATTGTAGTGCTGACTCAGGTGGCTGATTTGGAGTCGGAGGTTGAATCGAAGCTGAAGATCCTGCAATGTAGAGTCTGCCGGATGGTAGAGATTGACTCAAGAATTATACAAGCTGTCACAGATAACAAGGGATGGTCAGGAATTGCAGAGACTTACTGAAACAGTAGAAGTTGCTTGAAAGTGATAGAAGTGGATTTAAATGGGAAAGATCGATCCGAGACGTCTGATGGTGAAATTGCACGATGAAAAATTTATTAGAAATATTGCAAACGGGGATTAATCTCGGGACTCGAGCTACTTGGTCATACAAATTTCATTCTTACTGGTACTTTTTACGAAGAAATTTTTATTAAACTCTCTGAAACGTTCGGAAAATTTTCTAAAGTTACCGTAGCTTCTCGCGACAAACGCCGGATTCACATTTGTCACAGGATGGAATTCGAAATTATTTCACAGTCCAGATCATTTCACTCAGCTCTACAGTTTACACGGGCGAACTTGAACCCTTCAAGACAACATTTAAGCGCCACAAGAGCAAGAAAAACACCTTCAAACATTCCTCATCGATACCTTTAAACCACACTTCGTAGTCACGTGGTGCGACCAACCACACACAACGTCAAAATCGAGCAAGATAAATTGACCGTAAGTCGGCGAAAATTAGCGGAAAGGAAGAGAAAACGACGAAATCTTTTGTCTCTGACAGAGAAAGATGGACGAGAAGGAGGAGGAGGAGGGAGAAAATCCAAACGATACGCGCGAATGCTTTGGCAAGGAGTTTCAGGTTTGGAGTGCAGATGGTAAGAGATGGAACAAGACGAAGAGGGGGTGGGGGTGGGGCAGGAGGTGCGAGAGGGTAGTAAATTAAAGCGGCTCGTCCTTCCTAACGAAGTCAACACGCCGGGCGGACGGATGAGGCTGCCTTGTCGAGCGGAGACTGTCGTAACAAGCGTAATCTTATATAAGGCGGTGGGCTGGGGGCGAGGGTCAATTGTAGGCGACAGGATGGGGATGAAGGCAGAAGGAATCCAGTAAGGTTAGGAAGAAACCTCAGACCACCGAGTCGAATTATGCCTCGTTCCATTTTTCCTGCGTCTCCTGCGATTTCACTCCTTCTTTAGGTATACCTTTATTTCTATACCCTTCCTTCCTTCCTCTAACTTCTGCCTTTCGCCCCTTTCGCTTCGATTTTCCACGCACGTCCGAGGATCACACTGTGCGGCGATTATTTGTCGCGCACGTTCGTTTCATTTGTGATTCCATTTGCATGGACAACACATTTTAACTCCTGTTTGCTTTTCACGGAGGTTTTTTTGGTTGCTTCCGTTGGTATAGTTTTGTCGGGAATACGATTTATCTGCGGTTTTCGAGCAATTTTCTACATTGATTCATCTACATTGGACGGGGAATTTGCTTGGCCGATACTGTGGTTTCTGTACGTAGGTTTCATATGCAGTTTTAGCGACGATTTTAAGAAATTATTATTAACTTCTTGTGCATGTTTTCTGTTTCTCTTTGTTCTTGCTGCGTTTTTCTTTGAAGTGTGATATTAGGTTAACACGTAAGTTCGTGATGAAAGCGAGAAATGTTTCAATGAAAATGCAAGGAAATTCTATAGCAACGACGTAATGGTCTTAACAAAAAAGAAAAAATAGGAAATAGTTGTGAAATGAGAAGGTTCTTACGTGTTTTCTGTTAAATTTAACCCTTTCACTACTATTGGCGTCTATAGGCGCATTGAAAATTTGTTCGTATCGTGCTTCTATGTCAATTCAAGCGTTAATTTGTTCCTCTGCACTCTTCCACGTTAATTCAGTGAAACAAATTTTCAAATGACACGGCTGAAAAAGAAAGTTTGCGGCCGTTGTGGAATATTTGAATTTGCCACGCCTCTGCACTCTTCCACGTTAATTCAGTGAAACAAATTTTCAAATGACACGGCTGAAAAAGAAAATTTGCGGCCGTTGTGGAATATTTGAATTTGCCACACGCGTTGTGCACTAAAATTTGCCGTAGCCAAAGGGTTAAAGGGTCGTTGGAAATATTGATCTAAATTATAAAATTCGAACTTATGAGATCACCTGATATTTTCAGTCATACCGTGAATCATAGTTCAAATTCAAAGACAGTCGTTTGACTCACGAAACAACGTTAGAATTTTCTAATTTTCATTCCTAAAGAACACCCTTAAAATTCCTCCATATCAGAGATTCAAGAATAACCAACATTCGTCCAGAAAAAATTCCAAATCTGCCATAAACTGTAAAAAACTGCTGTTCCCTTTATCTAGAAGTATCGTCGATTCATTCAATTTCCCGCCAGTGGCGAACGATTCCCTCTATTATTCTCCAAAGAACGAATTTTATCTCTGGCCGTATCGGCCCTCCTCGTCCGTCCGAGTATCTAATTTGCCTATCATTGTATCCTTCGTATTTTCCGTATCCCCCGTCTTTCATTTCTTCTCCTCGCTGTCGTCTTATAAACCCCCTCCTCGCTCTCTTTCTCTCTCTCTCTCTCTCTCCTTTTCCCAGCCACGGTCGAACGTCTGCGAGGCTCTTGCTCGGCCTCGCCGGCCCACCCACTTCGGTTGCCATTAAAATGATAAAATAATGTTTGCGATGGTAAGTGCCACTAAAGCCCGCCGCTTAACCACACCCGCCGGCTCACCCCTCGTAAAGAAGCCGACCCTCGACTTTGTACCATCTTGTCGAACCACTTCTCGCTCACGCTCGTTCGCCCCGCTGCTAATTTACGAACGCCGTACTCGAGGCGGCGACGAGTAATCGATTTACGGGCACGAGGAACGAAAGCGGAAACGGGGGTTGGGGCCCAGGGAGAGTATAAGGGTCCCTTTTGATCGAGAGCTCGAGACTGGGGCTGCCTGAGGATGGTAACGACACGTGAATGATATTGTAATTATTGCTCCCGCGTTTGCGTACCATTCGCACGTTTCGTGGATACAATTTTGGCAGAGGATGCTTAGAGGGGTTGGTTGAGGTTTTGTGAATCTGTATTGAAGTTTCTCAGGTGTTACAATTTTCTTTCTTTGTGATATGTTTAATGGGAAGGAGTGATGGAATTTCTGTGTTTTGAATACTTGAGCTGGAGCGATAATTCTGAGGTGTCACAATTTTCTTTCTTTGTGATACGTTTAATAGGAATGCAAGAGCGATAGAATTTCGGGGAGTTTCGATTCTCGCGCGGAGGGAATAGTACGGTAGAAAAGTGAGGGAATTAATCGATGATTAAGTGAGCAAAACGATAAATAGAGGAAAGGTAGGTAGGTGAGGGGACTGAGCGAGAGAATTTCTGTGTTTTGTCTGGAATGAGAGGTAGTTTTGACAGAGGATGTTTAGAGGAGTTAGTCGATGTTTTGTGAATGTGTATTGAGGTTTCTCAGATGTTACAATTTTCTTTTTTTGCGGTGTGCTTAATTTATTTAATGTATTTAGGAGTGATAGAATTTCTGTATTTTGTCTGGAACGAGAGTTGCGTGAATGGAGAATATTTGAGTTAGAGCGATAATTTCTGTGCGTGGTCAGTTTGAAACGAGGGTTGCGTGAATGGAGAACTTGAGCTGGAGCGATAATTTCTGTGTTTGGTCAGTTTGGTACGAGAGTTGCGTGAATGGAGAATGTCTGAGTTAGAGAGATAGAGATGCGGGCGAAGAGTGTTTGGGATTGAGTAAATCGTGTGAATCAAGGGTGTGTGGTCGTCTAAGGATTTGGGTGGATGTGACTGAATGTCTTCGAGGAATATCTGTATAAAATCAGAGGAAAAGAATGTTGGAGTTCATGGATAAAAGAGTGTGGAAGATGCGTGCACGAGGTTAGAGTGAAAAAGTCAGCGAGAAAGATAGAGTAGAGACAGCATATTCTTGAGAGAAAATAGCGTAGACAGGCATGGAACAATATTAAGTTTAGCTGAACAGTTTTATCATCTATTAAATACATTTTGTTTTAAATTACACCTGTTCAGTCTCGATCACTGAAACCACCAAACCTTACAATGAAATCAGACTAATGAAAAATGTTAGGGGTGGATAGAGCATTCACAATGAAACTGACAACTGTAAGATCGAAGAGCAGTTGCTTTGTCTAATTCGCAAGTAGAAAAAGATCTATAATATCTATGAAACTTGATTTAACATAATTCACCTGGATTCTGCGTATGGGCACAAAGACCGCAAGCCTCAAGCCGAGCTAATTCCACACAATACGTCCCCGAATATCCTTCGAAATTCACCCAAAATTAATACAACAAAAGCAATTTTCTCTCAACTCCGGTAAAATGCAATAACAATAAAACTCGAAACTACAGTCGAGTTTCGTCGAGTCCAAACTCCGATGTCGCAATTCCACCTTCACCCTGTTCATCCGTCAGAACGCATCGCACCCTAAAAACGTCACCCCGCCCTCTAAAGCAATTATGTCTACGGGGACAATAACTGGTTTGCAGCGAGCTGACAACTATCAAAACTCCCTCCCTCAATTTCTTCCAAATTCAATCTTATCCGCGTTACACGCAGTCTCGCCGGGTAACTTCTTCCAGAATGAAGTAGAACCTCGGTAGAAACTTTCTGTCCCTCCGATCGCTTTATCGCTATCCGCAAAAACTCCCACGTATCTCCCTACGATTCTCTCTCTCTCTCTCTCTCTCATAACGCGTTACCGCGATCCTCGTCGATCCTTCGATCGTCTCGACTCACAGTCGACAACGCGACAGCGTTAAACGATTTAAGCTCGCAGTTCCCGCGAGCGACGAATCTCCGTTTCCTTCCTTTTCTCTCTATCCTCGAAGACGACCAGCTAGCCGGTCGACCGGTGAAACGAGGAGGAGCTTTAACGGACCGATTAGCTCGAGAACATCGAAACACTTTTCAAGCACTTGAACGGGCACAGATTTTCATGGCCTCCGTTCCACCTTCTCTCGTCTCTTTTCCGCGTGGGTCTCGGCAGGAGACCCGACAGGGATGCCTGTTTTTGAAAGGGTAGCAATTATCCGGTCTATGATGGTGTGTTTATCCATAGAGTTCGAGCCGTGACGAAGGAATAGTGTCGGGATGTCGATCCGAATTGCTAGTTCTGTGTATGTATCGGATGGCTCGGTGTGCAGTGTATTGAACTTGTAAATTGTACGTTTGTGTGCATTCGCCAGAGTTCCGAGAGAGAGGTTTAGTGACCGGTGTTGAATCGTGTGAGAGTTCGAATATACTTTTGCCCGTTTGGTTTCGACCAGATTAGTTGAGAATGTTATCCCGTGCCGTTTCAAACAAAAATGTTATTTCTTCGGTGAAGGAGGGGGGAATTTGCACGCTGCGTTGCTGAGTGAAGAATGATTAAATCGTGTTTTATTGCTTTGGACGATGTTGGTGATTTTGTGAGCGGTCATATTTCGAAAGAAGATGTTTGAAATTATTTGAAATTACAGTTTGAGAGGATTTTTGACAGCAGATAAGAACTCTGTTTCTCTGAAGTATCTGAGTCACAGGAATTAGACAGAGTCAGCGGTATTGCTAGATAAAGGATGATTAAATCATGTTGGATGCTCTTAAAGATGAAGACAATTCTATGAAAGATAATATTTCAAAAGAAATTAACCGATCTGCAATTATTGTTAAGCACAGTTTGAGAAGATTTTCGCCAATAGGCAAGATCACTTTTACCCTGAAGTATCTAAATCACAGAAATTCCACACAAAATTCGACAGAGATCAATTTTTGTCAAATTCAAGCCCGTTCAAATTTTATTTAATCCGAACTATTCATTCATATTACGGCAAATTTCGTCAGAAGCTACTTTCCCCAAGTTTATCAACAAACCAATCGATCTTTCGTCACCAATTCAAAGATAAATCAACCGAGAGATGTTCAACTCGAAAAACAGACGAAGAATGCCATGAAACTTCTTCCTTCCTTGATAAAGACGAGAATTGCTCATGAAAAATGCGTGAAGGGAAGAAAGTCCGCGTGATAGAAATGGAAACTCGAACGGAAGAAGGTCAGAAGGAATGTCACAGGCATTTTCATCGGAAAGAAGAAAAGTGAAGGTACTTTGACGGTAGCGTGGCAAAGAAAGATAGTCAAAGAAGATGAACAAAAGTATAAGAGAGGAGAGGAGTATTCTTCGTTGCGCACGGTTCGTGTCTGTAGAGAGTCCGGCGAGCGAGAAGGATAGAGGGTGGATACGGGGCTCATTAAACCGGGAATGCTGATTGCGTTAGCCCTCGGCAAGTCATTCCACCATCCCCGCTTGCTAAATGACCGTGCATTTCGGTTGGTTTCGCACACATCGATCCACTGATACACGAACGTAAACACCCACGCGCAGAGCACGTGCGGTTACATGAAGATCGTCCTTTGCAATCGAAAAGCCTGACGATGTTACGCGCGTTTATTACAGGCTTTAATGAAAAGTGAACGTTTCAATTAAGATTCATTACCGGCTATGAGATTTTGCTACAGTTGAAATAATGAAATTACGACGAATCGAGGCTGTCGGCTGTGGAGAATTACTTCTATCATAATTATTTCGATTCTGTGGAAAATTAAATGGACGATGTTTGCGACGATGTCAACGCTACCATTAAGGCAAAAGGGGGCCACGCTAAATATTAAAGTTTCCGTCAAATTTATAACACTTTTGTCTAATTTTTAATAGTACATCGTAAAATAACATTAGTATAAATAAAATATATATGCTCAACTTAAATTTGTGTACGTTCTTTAACGGTAATAAACGAAAATTTGTGATATAACGTAGGTGGCCTAAGACTTTGGCACAGTACTCTATACCTTACGCAGGATTGTTGTACAGATCCGAAGCTCCTTTGATAGAAAATTAATTTTTAATTATCGATGTTTGATTGTTAATTTAGTTGCAGTTTAGGTTTCACGGAATTTTGTAGTATATTTTTTCATTCTCAAAATTCAATTATTTGCCTGAACGGTATATTGCTTATTAACCTATTCACTACGGCAGATTTCAGTCGATGAAATTTTCATGCGTACAATTGACATACATCTACAGAACGTATGCTTGAAATTTTCATTACAAGCTCAGATAAAAAAGTTGCAAACGGTGACCTTTACAATTTTCTTCGCGATTCCTACAAATTGCAATTTTCTCCAAATTTTTTGCACACGTCATCTAGTATAGGGGAGAGTCGTGCAGTACCGGCAAAAGCTAGATCTCGCTTATACTGTTAGTTGACTGCACTATTGATGGAAAATCAAATGAATACTACAGCCCTGAGCAACATATTCCGACGACGTTCTGTTTTCTCCAGTTTTACCAGAGTTCGAAGACGTTCTAACGTTTACGCTGGTGTTCCGTACGAGAAAAGTTATTTTTCATAGCTGCAATGGTTGGTCTCGCGTGGAGTGTACGGATCAAGAAAATATCGATGCCTAAATGAAAGTTCTATTCTATTTTTAAATGATTTTTACTAACGTCATTTATTACTTAGACCTTCAAATCTACCAACTAAGTAGCTGGCCGGTGCTGTACGACAGTTTTTCGTTCGCTGCAAATTACAACTTTTTTATTTCCACGAATTATTTTTCTTTATGAGAAAATTTAAGAAAACCCATTTGTCCCCATTTATTAAGCACCCTTTGTACTACAAATTACTTTTCTGAAATTTCATTTTTATTAACATTAGCCCAAGTTATAGTACAAAAACATAGAGTGACCGGTACTGCACGACTCTCCCCTGCTAATCCTTCTAATTTCTCAGAAACAAAACTCAAGTCGTTAGGTTCAATTGTAAAAGAGTTACACTGTCCCAAACAGCGTCCGAATATCAGTCGCTGTAATTGTACGCAATAAAATTTTTCACCTTTAAAACGTACAATTTCATCCAGTCAAATTTCTGTGATCGTGTTTGAAAAGATGTCACTTAGCCGTTAGGCAGCTCGCCCTCAGCTGTTACTTCTCATTCGACCCCTCGAATTTCACCCCTTTAACCAATCCCCGAAAACCCCCCCCCCCCCCTTCAACTCGTTCATCAACCAGTGAACGCCATTTCTGTATGACATAACATTTTTATGAGTCCAATTGAACGGTCGATGCTATTGAAACAAAAAGAAAGAAAAAAAGTGTTAGGTCAGGATTAGCCGGCAGCAGGTCAGAAAGGCCGGCGTGAAAAGTCAGGGGTTGCTCATCTCTCCTCCATCAAGCTCGACCTCTCGTTTTGTTCGGTCATTAAAAAGCTTTCAACCGACGAACCGCGCCTGATTCCACGCGTCCACGCGCGTCCGTGTCTATGGAAAAAATGTTTCGCTGACCACGGGGGCTTCCGGTCGTGGTGATGGTGGCGGCGGCGGTTGAATAAAAAAGAGAATAGCGACACCAGGGACGAGGAAGGGAAGGAATCACGAGCGGCGATCGAAAACCGCGCGCTCGTACCTCGGTGCTTTTTTTACTGCCAATCGACAGTCGCACGGTCATTGTCACCCCCTCGACGTCCAAAGATTTTCCAGCGCTTTTTTTTTCTTTTTTTTTTTTTGAGCTCGATATGCCACCGGTTCGTGTAGATTGTTGTAAGCGCAGAAATTTCGCCGGGTTTCGCCTACTCTGTGTTTCAGTTTGCAGGGGAATTTCGCGGGAGAATTATTTTCAAACTGGCGAAGTGTTGTGGCAATATTTGAGTATTGAATTGGAGCTTTTAGCGTTGGAACAGTGTTGGAAAGTTTGCAATAATGACTTTTGCGATTTTACGTTTGTTCGACTATTTCTTCGCTATATCTTGCCATTTGTCTTTATCGTCTTGTAACTTTTTGATGAAGCATTTGTTGACATTTTTCGTGCGACTTTTTAGTGTCATTTTTAGCTGTAAAGCACACTGGTAAAATTTGTACGAAAATTTATGCCAGTATAGTTTAGAGTTATCGTTAGCTTTTTTGCTTAACCCTTTGGATTCCTTTGTCGAGTGTGACTCGACATCGGTTGTATTCACAGGTACGAATGAAGTAACTTTTAAATTGTCAGTTTAAATATGTATTATATTTTGCAACATTCTTTTTACCTGGATGAGCAATAGGTACACATATACGCTACCGGCCAAATGTTTGGAATCACCGTGCATTGCAAGTTAGATAAAAATTTCGAGAAGTAAGTTAGCAATTTTAAAAATTTTTTATCATTCGAATCAATCGAAACGAGGTAAAGGGCTGCTGATCTCCACGACATCAATTTCAAATCTGTAAAGAATCTAATATTGATGTAAATTGGCACGTAATCACTGAGCATTGCAATTTACACAAAAATTTCCAGAAAAAAGTCAGTGACTTTGAGAATTTTTTATCATTCGAATCAATTGATACGAGATAAATTGATAAATGTAGAATTGAGATAAACTTCAAATCTATAAAAAATTAGCAGCAGATTTAATACTGATGAAAAGTGGAAGGTGATTCCAAACTTTTGGCCGGTAGTAAAGAATTAGTAAAAAAAATTGTTTAAATTAGTTCCTGTCGGCCTAGTTAAAATTAGTTAAATTAGTTCATGTCTTTTAAAGTGCATTTCGAATAAAATTCTTACAGTAATAGGGAGTTATTGAAAAGAAAATTTTAAAAAAATTTGTAGTTCAAAGGGTTAATACACGCCTGAGGTAAAATTCTAATTTGCATACACTTTGTTCTTAAAAAAAGAGAGGAAAAATTGATTTTTCATTGGAACACGCTTACTTAGAATTTAAATTCAATCATTTTTCTTCTCTAAAAAAATTGCAACATGTAATGATAATTCATAGGTGCACTTCAGTTTTTACAACGACAACAATATCTACCATTCTCAACATTTGCATAAAAATACTACGTATAAAATTTCGAACATAGATTTGCATTTAACGTAACAGTTTATCAAGTCCCTCGTAAAACTCCTTAGAAAATAACTTCTCTTCCTGCGAACTCTCCTTTGTCATGCCACCCATTATCAATTTCAATGAATCATTTTTATATATGTGTTTCGTACTGTACACCTAAACTTACCCGCGTTCTCCACTCATTGTTCCACATTCCGCAGTGGCAAAGTGGAAGAGAAGTTTATCACGCTTTGCACGATGCATTATTACCACGATCCTAAAGCGTATTACCTTATTTCTTCCTTCCATTATCGTCCACCGGCAATGTACAAAATACTGGCTGCCCTGAAAACCCACATTGCCCCCGCCGGTTTCCCAGTTTTCACTCGATTCGAAGGTCCCCCACGGTGAAAAAAACCTTTCGTTCCCCCGGGATTTCGCGATCGGTGCGATGGTCCTTCATGAATATTCATCGCGTAACAAGTCGTAAGAAAATAATGATATTCAAAAGCGTGCGAGAGTGTCACACGCGCGGAAACGTGCGTCGCGACGCTGACGAGATCTCTGTTCGATCGTGTGTTTGCAAAAACAATTTCTTTCATACATGTATATGTACAGGGTGTTTCAAAACACATGGGCATAATAACTTCAGGGATGAATTCAGTACGCTGAAATAAGAAAAATAATTTATATAAACGTACACCCGATATGACATTGTTTCCGAATTATAGCCCTTTTTGTACGATACTTGTTGTTTAACACTAGGTTTACGGGAATTTCTTAGATACCTACCCGACTAGAAATTTCAGTTAGGCAGTTTTTCAGTTGCCTGTTAGGCCCGCATGCGGTATGTAACGCGGAACATTCACGACCGCCTAATTGGGAAAGCTGCGTTAGGGCCGCATTAGGCTTTCCCAATGACCATCCAATGAAGCCAACCGTATCAGGCCCATATTAGAATAGCTTTATTAGGCTGTCATTGGGAGACATTAATGAAATCTCAAAGCTTGTTGAAAGCTCTCACGCAAGCGTACGTCCGACACTGAGATGTCTGTAAATATTCCTACATATAAGTTTCAAAGCCCCACTCCACCTAATTTAGGTGTGCGCTTGGCCACCCCCATTTGGGCCACGTATAGCAACTGTTAGGAATGCCCAACCTAAGCGTGCGCTCGGCCACTCCCATTTGGGCCACGTATGGCAACGCTTAGGAACGCCCAACCTAAGCATGCGCTCGACCACCCCCATTTGGGCCACGTATAGCAACTGTTAGGAATGCCTAACTTAGGCGTGCGCTCGGCCACGCCCATTTGGGCCACGTATGGCAACTGTTAGGAACGCCCAACCTAAGCATGCGCTCGGCCACGCCCATTTGGGCCACGTATGACAACTGTTAGGAACGCCCAACCTAAGCATGCATTATTCCTTCCGAATTAGGACCCAATGCGGTAACGATTAGGCTTGCAGCATTTAGATATGCCTCATCGTTACCGCATTAGGCCCACATTCGTCTTTAGGCATGCCTAACTGTCTAATTGACGCGTGAACAAAAACACACATTTTCTATAAAAAACAACTTATTTTATAAAAGAAAGAATATATTGTACGCTATTAACTTATAAATAATACTATGTGATAGTATATACAGGGTGTCTGTTTTATCTCAATACAGCGATATATCTTTTAAGGAAGTGATGTCAGGAAAAAAATGTTTCAACAAAAGTTGTTTAGTACGAGGGAGAAAATTATGTGGTACAAATATTTTTTTTTGTACCGGGTATGGTGGGGGAGATTTCAAAGTCAGTTTAATTTTTTTAAATGGAATGCTATATTTTTCTATACTTAACCCTTTCGCTCTTGCTCTTTTGTTTGAAAACATTTCGAACTACCCTAAAATTTCCGAAAAAAATGTGTGGATTTTTCATGTAATTACTTAATCATCGATTAATATGTACTCCTTGTGGGATATATTTTTTAGGGAATACATAGTCTGGACAGTAGTACCGTGTATCTTTTTCATCGAAAGGGTTAAACTGAAAAACTGGCGATTTTCTTTTTTTGTCTGCAGCTCGAGTTAGTCGCTGTTTTATTCGCGATAATTTAGCAAAAAAGAAAGAAAAAAAGATGCACCCTTATTACTTCTCTTCCTTTTATTTTCTCCGGGTTTCCTTTTTTGCGTTTATCCGATGCCGTTGACGCTCGCGTAATCCGAGCTGACTGGGACGCTATATTATCACGCTCTACGCGATTAAAATGTTTCCATTTGGCATGTTCGATCCATTTGCCGGCAGCGTTCACGCTCGCGATGCTGTTCTGCGTTTCGCCACAGAAGAAAATTTGCGGATATTGTTTTCGCCGACGCGAGAGAAAAACGTCGCGAACGAGTTCCAGCCACTTTTAACGATCGATACGTGGCTATTTTTTCTATGGATATTTGTAACGCTCGGCAGTTCGGCGGAGTGTTGAAATTTAGTAATACAGAATTACAATTTTATTTCATTTTCGTCGTGGACAGGTTTTACGAATTCTGAAGAGAAATTTTATTTCTGCAAAAAATACTTGTTAAGGAAAATTCTTGGTATACGGTAACATATTGGGTTTTCTTAGGGATTGTTTCGTACCGCGCTCTTATTTATTCGGTTATAAGGCCGGTCTTTTTTTAACCCAATGTGGAATGGGATGAAGATTGTAACGAATATTTTTAGTGTGGTTGTTGTTCGGTTATGAGTTGCTTTATTGTGAAGCCGTGGTTCGGCTTCTTGTTACGGGGCTCCTTTTTTTTTGACTGATTCTATGTTAAACGGGGCTGCTTATATATATTTTTCCGTAGCTGTAGGTTCGAGGAAAGGGCCAATCAACGCCTTTCGCGAGTTTCTATTGGCAGGTAGAGATCGGCGTCGCAGGTCAACGTGGGGGGTCGTCGGTCGCGTCAAAGTTTCGTGTTTGAGGACACGGCAAAGATGTCTACTGAGTATATTTTTGTGTATTAACATATTGAGTTTCCTTAAAGATGTCTACTGGATAAATTTTTGCGTATAAATCTTGGTTTTGAAATTTCGAATTAAAGAAGTGGAAATAAAATAACAATGAAACACAGTAAATATATAGGTATTATTATAATAGCTGATTTTATGGTGATGAGTTGAACACTTAATTTCTGTTATTAAGGATTAACGTTACGTTTTTAGTCAACAATGTAAACTAAAATCATGTTAATGCTGTTAATGTTTCATCGTGTGACACGTTGCGTTGTATCTTCGCATAAAATATACTCTTGACGTAATCTGTTTGAAAAATATGCAAACAGCTTTTGATGCTGGTTTTTTTTCCATTTGCGAGATTAAACGTATGTTGTGTGAAAGTAATATGTGGAATTAAATTCGTCATTGCTTATAGGGAGTGTTACAGAGAAATGCAAATATCTCCTTCGTTTTAAATGATACTGGAAATTTCGTTCAAGTAATTTGAATTGTTTCGAAGGAGGAATAAGATACAATAAAAATATTTTTTAACGTAGTTAATTTTCTCGAATTTTTTAAGGTCACTTGTATTCTTTTGCAAGAAAGCATATATTTTTTTCTATTACATTCTATGTATATTCAAATTCAAATTTTGCATATAGCTAGAGAATTCGAAAATATTTCTTTTCAGCTGTTGATATTCATATTTAGGGGATGGAATCACCTTTCAAACTTGCAGGCTGGAAAATTATTAATTAGCGTAACTAGAAAACGAGTTGACATAGAGAAAAATGTTGAATACGAATTCTGACTAGAATTTAGACAAGATCATGGCTAATGCCATCGTAATTAAAAATATCACATTTTTCTAAATATTGTCTATACACCACAATATTTTTTTACAAAAATTCGTCAGTGAATATCACAAATACATTTTTTCCCAATTTCCGAAAATTGCTATAAATGAAAAAGAAATTACAAGTGCAATATGAACTCGTTCTGGCTGCACTGGTCGCTCTAAAAGCAACCTGCGCGAGGCAATTTCTATGAATAACGCGACAAACGGAAAAATGAAAAATCGCAATAACTCAAATTGAAAAATTAATTACAAAGTGGATCCACGAAATGTAACTCAAGAATTTGCAACCTCTACAATCACGAAGCTATATTTCACTTAGAATCCCCTCAAAATCGACGCTTCTATCCCCTAAAGCACGGTTAGGTTCGTTAGCTCCACGAAATCCCTATTTCGACGCGGTAGGATCAGATTTCGAAATCGTGGTTCGATGATCTGCACACGAACGTCGATTCACGATATTCATCCGCGCCGTTCTCGTCTTTTATTTTAGTCGTTCGAATTATAACCACACCTCCCCCATAGGATATCTATAAATATCGCTTTCACCGACGGCGGCGGTACAATTTCAGATCTCGTTCGTCGCGTTAAACGCTCCCGTCGATATAATTACGACTCCGCTCGTATACACGGTATAGAGAGCGTTGCTCGATCGTCAAATCGAACAGGTGGATTATGATACGGCCGCGCTATGTACACTCTCGTTTGTAAGTATTAGGATACTTGCCGAATGTGCAGCGTATTGAAATCTATCGAAATCAAGTGGATCCTAGTGAAATCTATTGATATCTACTGAATTCCGGAGAAATCTATTGACCTCTGTTGAGATCTATAGAAATCTACTGAAATCCATTGAAATTTACTAATATCTACTGAATTCTGCAGAATCACTGAAATTTGCTATGATCCCGAGAGGTCCTATGTGAAGCCTAATTGTCGTTACAATTTTAACTTAAAATTATTTGACACACAGCAGTCGTTATTTTAAATTTTTTGACACACGAAAGTCGTTATTTTTAATTATTTGACACACAAAAGCAGTACCTGAAATGATTTGACACACGAAAGTTATGACTTAAATATTATTTGACACACGAAAGTCATTACTTAAAATTATTTGGCACACGAAAGTTATGACTTAAAAATTATTTGACACACGAAAGTCATTATTTAAAATTGTTTGACACACAAAATCCACGACTCCAAAATACTTCAAACACAAAAGACATTACTTAAAAATATTTCAAACACAAAAGTCATGACTCAAAAATATTTCAAACACAAAAGTCATTTCTTAAAAATATTTGACACACGAAAGTTATGACTTAAAAATTATTTGACACACGAAAGTCATTGCTGAAAATGATTTGACACACAAAAGTCATTACTTCAAATTATTTGACACACAAAAGTCGTCAGTTAAAATTATTTGACACACGAAAGTCATGACTTAAAAATTATTTGACACTCGAAAGTCATTACTTAAAATTGTTTGACACACAAAAGTCGTGACTCAAAAATATTTCAAACACAAAAGTCATTACTTAAAAATATTTCAAACACAAAAGTCATTGCTTAAAATGATGTGACAGGCAAAAGACATTGCTTAAAATGATTTGACACACAAAAGTCATTGCTGAAAATGATTTGACAGACAAAAGACATTGCTTAAAATGATTTGACACACAAAAGTCATTGCTGAAAATGATTTGACACACAAAAGTCATTGCTGAAAATGATTTGACAGACAAAAGTCATTGCTTAAAATGATGTGACACACAAAAGTCATTGCTTAAAATGATTTCACACACAAAAGTCATGGCTTCAAATTATTTAACACACAAAAGTCGTCAGTTAAAATTATTTGCCACACAAAAGTCAGTACTTGTAATGATTTCACACACAAAAGTCAAGGCTTAAAAATATTTGACACACAAAAGTCATTATTTAAAATTATTTAACACACAAAAGTCATTACGTAAGATTATTTGACACACAAAAGTCATTACTTAAGATTATTTGACACATAAAGGTCATTACATACTAATTATTAAGATACTAAAAAAGAAATTATTCAATCTAGAATTTCGTATAACAAGTACACAATGCATTGTATATTTTTACCGATGCATGACACTAAACTTTGCAAACTTCGAAAATACAATTGAAATCATCCAATACCTTCTACACGAACATAATAGATATCCTAATACTTATGAACAACACTGTACCTACACAGCGTACTAACGATTCGCCTAATAGTTCAGCAAAAAAAAAAAAAAAAACGCTCGTGACTATGCTGTTTCGTTCGATTTTCCTCCCTCATTCTCTCCGTTCTTCTCGAGGAATTTTCGTTGTCGGTCCATTTCGTGCGACTGATTCGCGAATCGCGTCAATATTATACGGCATCGCGTTACGCCACGGATATCACCGCGTATTTTTTCGCTTTTCCTATTCCTCTGCCTCTTCTTTCTCTGCTTCTCCACGTGTGCATGTGTCTGTATATCTACGTTATATACGAAAAATGGTACCGGTAATACGTTGGTCACGTATTTATCTGTGGAAATTACCGAAGCGGCATGGCGAAACGTGTTCCCTATCTCGTGCCCGCCACGTTCCACATGATTCCTTCCGTTCGTTCCGACACGCGTTATTCGTATTGTCAGGATATTTCTGGGATTTTTTATTTTCATCCCCGGGAGCGGTAATACGTCTGTGATTTTTGCACCGGATACGATATGAATTTTTCGAGGTTTCGAACTGTCGATCCGTACTACACTTTCTGCGATAAACTTCCCTAGGAGTGTTTGAATTTTTCAAACTATCGTAACGTTCGTTCGGGAACACAGCTTGGAAATTTAACGGTGAAACATGCTCAATGTGGTCTCTGACAATTTTCAGGGAAATAATTCCCTCTTCCAATGAAGCTTTAGTTGGTAAAGAAAAAATGTGATTATTTTTAACACTGTCTAATTTAATTTACTATTAAGTTCGAAGGCAGTGCAGGTAATTGCTTAATTTTCACTGCTGTGTGCATTCATTATGAAATTCAGAAAATGTTTGAGTGAATGTAGAAGTGGGATGATCCTCGAAAGAGAAAGTTCTGACACACTGTGCATAGACAGTGGCATAAATATAACGAAAGAGTGAAAATTCATGCTAAAAATGTTTTTGTATATTTTTCTATTACAGGTATGCAACAATGTATGGCAAAATAATGAATATAGGAATGAAATGGTGCTTGAAAGTGAAATTTTTGACACACTGTGCATAGACAGTGGCATAATTATAATTAAAGAGTGAAAATTCATGCTAAAGATATTTTTGTACATTTCTCTATTATAGCTACGTAACAATGTATGTTAAAATATTCGGCGAAAAATATTTGATCGCATTTTCGGTACTTCTCTCTGCAGAGCATTTTCGAGCACTTAAATAGCGAGTTTGTGAGTGCAAATGCACAGTTATATTCACAAAAGTATCTTCTTAAAGGTCAGCAATGTAGAGTAAGCAAGAGCATTTAGCGAGAGTTTCGGAAGAGTCAAGTAAGTTGAGAAAGAGTGATATTTTAGAGCAACGATAGGACGTTCTAAAATACCGAACTAAAAGAGTTTAGTCTGTTTGTACAATACTGAAGTTTCGTTTACAATTAGAATCTGAACTGAAACCAGACGAATTAATATCAGAGAACAATAGGACGTAAATTAAAATTCGAGTATAAAGGGAACATAAATTGAAAAGCTGAAAGTTGTATTATTGTCTGCATAGATAACAATGTTTATTTCGAAATTTAAATATTCGTCGTCGATATGTTTTCTGGGGGGAAAAATTGTACGAATACTGGCGACCTTCAGTGGCGCAGCTGAAATGCAATTTTTATTTTTAACTACGTATATCGGCTTTCAATAACATATTTCGAATCAAACTGAATTTTGACACCAACTTTGTGTGCGTGAAAAATATTATTAAACCTACGCCGCTGTCGTATCGAAGAGCTTAACGAAGCTGCGCCGTGCTAAATAAATTGCTTGCATTAAATATATTTGCAAACGGGCAGGTATTATAAAATTTCAAGTTGCGAAACGAAATGCCGAAGGAATGTAACTATAAAGTTTCCTCTTGGCAGCGATCTCGCTTTATACAGTCCCTTCAACATTTTCCAACGAACTTTCTCGTAAATTCCCTTAAATTCCCGTAGCTTTTCACCTGGAGCTGAAATAAAACTACGATACCGGGCAACAAACCAGTCAGTCAACAACAAATTAATGTCACAGATCCTTTGTGATATGTTTCCTTCAATTTCACAATAATTCCGTCGTTGGCGAACATTTTTCTCGTGAAAAGTGGCAAACTTTGTATCAATATGAAAATTCTAAAAATAGCATTAACATCGATAACTTAATTAATGAAATTTGTTGCGAGCACTCGACCTTGTTCGGTTCAGAACTCGCTGTGGTTCAGTCTTGATTTAACGATTCTGAACCTCGTTGAGTGTTCTTTTTTGTTGATGCTTAGTTGAACTTTAATTGCGATCTGATCTGTCGGGCAAGGGTGGGCTCGCTCTTTATACAATTTTGTGCAATGGACATCCAGCAATCAGGGTGCCTGAATGGTGGCGACAACCCTCTCCTTGCGCCCGCAGCGCGTTTCTTCGGAGAAGGGGACGTCTGTGGGTTTTTCCGGGTGAGCCGCTTTCGAGGGACCGAATTTGTTAATGTAAAATTGTCAGCCCCGAAAGCGGTACCGTTTTATTACCAGAAAAACCTACCGCGGGCGCGAACAATGACGTTCGCACGGCGCAGGGTGGACCAAGGGGGGTCTGATGGTCGAAGTGAGGTTCGGCACCTCGGTCTGGCGGCCAGAGGTATAGCCAAATGATTTTTATGGCTATAATCCGCCAGACCGAGGCGAGCTCGCGTGAATTAGCGTGCGACGCAACAAAATTGTACTTTTAAAGTTATAAGAAAGCAAACTGAAAGTACACTAATCACTTCGCTTCATATTTATTCCGTGGCAATTGAATATTTTCTGCATATTGCAAATCACTGAAAATTTGCAGAGAATTAGTGAAAATACACATTGTAATATAGTTCAAATTTGTACATTCACATTAACCCCTTAACATATGACAACGTGTCAAACACGTGGCAGAGATTCTGGCGAAGACGTGAGAAAAATAGTTATATTAGTAAGAAAAATTCATTGTAATCCTAATTTTCGTTTGAATTTTTAAGACTGAGAATTGCTAAACGTAATTAATCTGTGACAGATTAGCTTTTGTTACCTGATGGAGTACTGAAACAGAAAATGGCTGACGCTTAGATGCACAGTCAGAAAAGAAATCATAGGTTAAGGGGTTAATTAATGAAACTATACCAAGTTATAGAAAGGCAAACTGAAAGTACACTAATCACGTTCCTTCAAATTTATTCAATAGCAATTTTCTGAAATTGAATATTTTCATTTGAAAATATAATCTACATTTTTATTTGAAAATGAATATTTTCTACACATTGCAAATCACTGAAAATTTGCAAGAATTTAGTGAAAATACACTGCTTCACTTTGCAAGATAATTTAGTGACAAGTATCACGATATCAATTGCAAAATACCAAAAAGAAGAAAAATATAAATTTAATCAAAAGTGTTCTAAACAGTTTGTAAAACACTGATAACACTGAAAGATCGAATTAATCGAACATGAGCTAAGTTAGAATAGAACACCTGCTGAAGTTCCCAACTTGTTAACTACAATCCAAAACCACTATATAATCCAGCGAACGAATTGGAACCAGAATTTCTCCACGATCAATCTAAGTTTCCAAAGATTGTTGCCCAGTAATATCGATACAGATCTAACGCATCGAAGAAATAAGTTGCTTAGAATCCGATAACTTTTCTCAAGGATCTACCTACCTACCTACGTTCAAAGCTCCCCAAAAATAGAGTAAAAGAATGGAGCAAAACGCACGGAAGAATGCAGACAACAAGTACGAAAAGAGAATAGAACCTGAATCGACGGTATTCGAGTGTGTGAATTGTAGAGTGCGGAAAACGAGGATCTGATAGGCGGAAAGCAACGCTGACCGAGGTATAGAGGAATTGTGAGACGAGAGGTAAAAGACGCAAAAATGCTTTGGTGTGTACAAGTGACCTGGACAGCGGAGCCACTCGAATGTAATCGAAATCCACGTAGGAAAACGGATAATCGATGGAGAGAAGCAACGGGCATGGAGGATGGAGAAGCCGCCATAAATTACCGCGACCTAGCCGCGATCGATCCTAAACACGTAAGCTTTTAGCTTTCACTTTGTTCCCATCCCGACGTTCCCTATCTATCGCGGCCAGATCCTCTCGCGTGGCCTCTAGATGTCTTTTACCTTCGACGGTCAATCCTCTCTACTCTTCCTTCCTTCGTGTTCCCTTTTTTCATCTTGTGCTCCTCGACGGCTGCTTATGGCCTTCCGATGTCCGAATCACAGAGCGCTGAGGAGGAATGATAAGATTCGACGTTTGCTCTGCTACTTGATATCGCGCGCGTTGCTTTCGAGAGAGATTTTGCCGGGATTCTTTATGTAAATTCTGTATCGGTGCGGTTTGTTTGGTATCGATGGTAATTAATTAAATGGAGAATTTGGGAAATTTGAAAATTTTCAGAAATGAAGTTTTTTAAATTTATATCTATCGTTCTTAATTTTTACAAATTTACCCCCACCTTTCTTAATTTTTTGAGAAATTTACCTCCACCGCTCTTAATTTTTGCAAATTTACCCACGTCACTCTTGACTTTTTGACAAATTTACTCACACCTTTCTTAATTTTTTTAGAAATTTACCCACATCGCTCTTAATTTTTGACAAATGTACCCCCACCTTTCTTAATTTTTTTGAGAAATTTACCCTCGTCACGCTTAATTTTTTTTTAAATTTACCCCTTCACTCTTAATTTTTTGACAAATTTACTCACACCAGTCTCAATCTTTTTCAAAACTTATCCCCACCATTCTTAATGTTTTGAAAATTATACCTTTACCGCTTACAATTTTTTTGAAAAGTTTACTCCCACCGCTCTTAATTTTTAAAAAAAGATAAAATTCTTCGAAAATTCTACTGCACCACAATGTAGCGAATTAAAAATAAGAGAACTTTGAATTCAACTTTTTTTCCATATCTTGTACAGTTTCGTAAATATTCACGATAGCATGAAAACTCTCAATTTTTTCAAAGAAGTGCTTTCACCCCTAGAACCGTTTCATTGCCGAAACAAAAAATGGTTTCGTAAATAATATCACTTGAACAACATTTTTGCAAAGTTTTACATTTTCATAAATTTTCGGGTTATCGAACTTCCGTTGTTAGAAGATGAACTAAAATAGCCAATGATCGAAACTAATAGTATCATTAATGATTTTCATTTGACTGTGTACATTTATGAGTGAAGCAATAAGTTAATTTACCATTCTACTATTACATCATTGTTACAATACTATTCGATAATATAATTGTAAGTGTAAAACGATTTAATTTCGTTCCAATTAAGCTGTATTTGTATTAAATAGTGATTATAACGACTCTGTTGATAATACTTTTTTATCATATGAGAAATCATTTCTGTGATATACAACGTGATAACATTTTTACCGACTGTTTTATTATTCAGAATAATAAAATACAGGAATGGAAAGTAACAAGAGTTTATTTAACGGGATATTTCAAATAACCAAACGAAAACTTCGCGAAACGCTTTATTTTTCGCTAAAATTTCGAATAATATTTGGTTCCACGCGTAACCGTTCTTAGCGATACATTATGGAATTATAAAAACCAAGTGTTTTATCAGTCCTATTAAACCTCCGTAAAACCACATTTTAATGGCGCTTACTTTTATCCAATATAATAATTTCAATAATTTCTGCGTATAAAGTTATTCTTTCAACTTTAGTACCAATATTCCTTAATATTTTATGGAAACTTTTTTAAATAAATCATTCTTACCTTATTTTTGCCTATTTATACACATTTCAGATGTTGAAAATAATACATTACTCTGAGAATATTCAATAGATCTCCAACAATAAAACGTAATCTCCTTTAAAAAATGTGATACTTGGAACCACCGCATACAAAACTAACTTTCACAGAATTATTCCTTTCAGTTTAAACACGAATAAACGAATATCACTCGGACAAAGTACAGCAAGTATCAAAAGAACCGTACTCCTTTGTGTTCTCCAACACAATTGCGTAATTCCCTGGAAAATTTTATCGTTCGGCATAAAAACAGATTTGAAAAAGAGATTACGACAGGACTTAAAATGTCGAAAGTTCGCGTGTATCAACAAATCCTCCGATTTCCAGGAAAATATCATTTTCTCATTGGACGCGATCTGTCACGAAATTTTAACAAGCACGATGATAGCGGCCGGTTGGGAAAAACCAAAAACGCGTGGTGCGCGTTCCAACAAATTTTACAGAATCCACGAGAGCGTTATTTACTCGCGTTCTCGATCCAATAGATCACAAGGTCTTAACGAGCCCGATCGAAACGCTCTCGAACGAGCGGGGAAGATTTACACGAACACCTTCTCGTCGCGGAACGCGCGCCGGTTTTTTTATTCCGTTCAACAGGATCGGCCATTTCTGCACAGCGACCGCGCTCTTAATTTTTCCCGATACCGATGCCGGGAGTAAATTATGCTTTTTGGCACGGTGCACACTGTTAAAATGTGAAACAGTCGCTTGGACCGCGCACTGTGGGCCGAAAACCGCGGAAAGCATGCACAGGGTGTTTTCTTTATCCGGAAAAATTCGGAATACCTTCTGAGGGACTGAACTTATCGAGAAAGTGTTTGAACAAAAGTTGTTTGGTGTGATGAGAGACGCTGTATTGTGCAAATTATTTGTTTGCAGGTTGAAATTTCAAAGTAATTTTTTTAAATGGAACCAAATTTTTTTTGGCATATTGCGATAGTATTTGTTGAGACGATTTCAACGACCTGCCATATGAGATAGTTAGACACTGCATATATGGTGCAAATTATTTTTTGGCAAGTCGAAATTTCAAAGTAATTTCTTTAAATGGAACCAAATTTTTTTTGGCATATTGCGATAGTATTTGTTGAGACGAATTCAACGACCTGCCATATGAGGTAATTTATTGCTGTATGATTTAATAAATTTTAAAAAATGTTTTATTTTTCTTTAGTTGAGCATTAGTATTATTATTTACTTATTTATTTTGAACGAAAAGGATGAAAAGGATTTGGTTTACAATTCGTTACTTTCTTATTCATTCATGCTCCGTTTTGTCTTTTTCGTCGTTTTCTCACCCACACACTCATTCTTTCGTCACCTATTTTCTAACTATGTACATTCTTATTTATAATTTTATCTATTCTATTGCTACTATCTATTCCTTCTCTAATTTTCTTATTGCATTCTTTTTCTCTTTCTTTCTACTTCTGTTTCCTTCCCATTGATTCTGCCTAACCATTTCTCCACCTTCTCACCCTTTCTACCGCTCACCTACTTCAGCATTAGTGAGTAGAAATAAACTTCCTTTATTTATGTCGGTAACATGAAAAGCATAGCCGGAAAGAAGCTCGAACTCCTTAGAAACTAACGAAATTACAACATTTCGCAACAATAAATCACCTCATATGGCAGCTCATATGCCATTACGAAAAAAAGATATATGCTTCCATTCAAAAAAAATGAACTTACCTTCGCAATTTCTCCTCACTACTCGACTTGCAAGAAAATAATTTGCACCACATGGTGTCCTCCGTCATACCAAACAACTTTTGCTGGAACATTTTCTTCGTAAGTTCCATCCCTCGCGAGATACTCCCAGTTTCTCAGGGTAAAAGAAACACCCTGTATATACGTATATCCGAGGATGGCCAGAACACGCAGGATCTATGACGACGGTTTAAAGTGGCGTATTCCACACGGCTCCTCGATTCCCCTACCTCGATAATGCTTTCGTTTTCGATTCTTTCCTATTCTCTCTTTCTTTAACTATCCCTCGTTCTTCGCCGGGGTTTCACCACGGTTGGAAATCGCGCGCGCTATCGTATCTATACCGCGGAGAGAATTTATCGAATCCCCATACCTTCGTTGAAGGGGGGGAGAGAATACGAAGGAAAAGTCGTGGGACTGTTCGTTTCCTCGGGAAGACTTAAGGAACGAGCCACGGTGACTTGTACTCGCTGTGAATCTCTCGGTCGTAGCGGATTTTTCGGGCTTTAAACGGGATAATGGAGGTGGTGCTGGGTCTCTCTTAATTCGCGGGCTTGACAGGTTTATTTTCACGTTTAGTGAGTAATTTTGGTTATCGTTGAAGTAGGGTAAGAGAATTTTTCCTCGGCGCTGTTGCCTTGGAGAAAGATTAGCTTGATCGATGCATCGAGGGAGTAAAATACGGGGATTGTTCGAGAGTTGTTGCTTTCAACGTGGTTTATTTAACGAATCTCGTGATTTACGAAGGTTTTCGATAGAATCGTTTGACGCAATTATACACTTGTCTTATTGCTCTGTTGGTTCTTTTTTTTTGTGAAAGTGGCAAAGAATTCTTTGTGTTGAAGTTTGAGCTAGTTTTGCACATTTCTTTTCGCTTCTTCGTTGCTGTGAAGTTTCACAAAAGGGGAGTCGAACGAAAAGAAATCTGAGTGGACGAGATCTGGAATATAAGGCGGACGTGACAGAAACTTCCAGCCTAATTCTTCAATTTTTCAAGTTTTCCTAATATTTTAATTTTTTAATTTTTAATTCTTCTCACGTATAGTGAATTAATTGACAAACAGTTGTATTAAATTAATGATAGGGATGCAATCTTATGATCTTCAAAGTATCGCACTTCTGATTTAAATATTTTCTGAACCTAAAAATTTTTCAATTTTTTAATTTCTGATTTTTGTCATATATACTGAAATAATTGACAAACACCTATTTTAAATTAATGACAGGGACGCCAAATTATGATTTTTAAAGAATCGTACTTCTTCTTTAGATATTTTCTGAACCTAAAAATTTTTCCTATTATTTTAATTTTTTAATTTTTGTCACGCATACTGAAATAATTGACAAATACCTATTTTTAATTAACGACAGTGATGCCAACTTATGATCTTCAACGTATCGTATTTTTTATTTACATATTTTTCGAACTAAAGCTCTTTTCCTCGTTACTCATTTATTGGCCAGCATATTTGCCTGTCTTTTGCGTGCAACTTTTCCGTAACGTGAAACGAGTAGCAACGGTACGACTCGTTAAATATGTATAAATTAGCTGAACTCGTTAGTATCAAAGTAAATCATTTAATTCGTGCGTATCGATATTAACTGCTTGAATATTTGATAAACAGTATTTATATTATTATATTCCAATAATGGCTATAATTGAAGTAATATTTCAATATGATAATTTACTTTATGTCGTGATTTATTTATACCGTTTTCAGGCAAGCAACTGTGAAAACGGTACGCTGAATTGTTAAACGTTTAAATATAGATGTTCGCGTAAAACTACGATGAAATAAGCAAAAATATACTTTCACTGTTCAAGACAAGAAACACGCGACACTTGTTATCATAAATGAAACTTTAAACCACAATAACGTAATGAAAAGTAGACTTAAGTAATCGAAACAAGCTTCAGAAAATTGAACACATTTTAGTCAACGAGTTACAAATTATTAGTATACAAATCTGATTGTTATCCAACCCACAGAATTTCAATAGCAAAAGTTCTAATATCAAAATTGAACAGCAAAATTGCAATAGTAAAATTTTTAATCTCAATAGCAAAAGATTCTAGTTCATAAAAGCAAAACGAAATCTGTAAAATACAAATATTGAATTGAAAATATTGCAGAATAAATTAATAATTGTAGTGAACTTTGAATTAAGTGAAAATTGGAAAAATTGTCAGAAACAAGACAATTTCAAAAAATCGTACAACTCTCAGAATTGCGATAGCAAAACTTCCAATGTCAATAGTAAAAAATACTAATTCATAAATGCAAGACGGAATTTGCCAGTAAGCAGAGGCTGTCAAATACAAATTTTGAATTGAAAGTATTATAGAATAAATTAATAAATAAAGTCAACTTCAAATAATCTGAAAATTGCAAAAATTGTCCGAAGCAAAACAATCTGAAAAAATCGTCCAACACAGAATTGCAGTAGCAGAAATTCCAATATCAATAGCAAAAAGCTCACAAATCTGCAACAGCAAAAATTGCCAGATCAATTCATCTCCAATTTCTTTCTTTCGCCCATTTCCAATTTCCTTCCCGCTGAATTCTCCTGAAATATCCACGCAGTGTAACGAGGTATGAACGCAATGTTCGATCGTTTGTGGACTCCAGCTTCACAGAGAAGACGCTTCCCCAAGTACACGCACCAGAGACCGAATCCTCCCTTCCGTAAATCCAACGTGATCGAAGGAGTTGCGTGGCTCGTAAAGTATTTCGTGCAATTTTATCGATACTCAATGCAAATCTGCCATCATTTGGCCGGCGAACAGGACTCGCGTGTTCCTCCGCTTCCGGTCGTAAAAATGCCCATAAACGAGGGACAAGAAGCTACTTGCCGTCGTTAAATTCGCCGCATTCGCCGTTGCAGAATTAAATGAATCATAGGTTGATCCTTTCTCCGTTCAAACTTTTACACGCGATTAACTTGGCCACGTGGCTGGTATATAAGACTGTGTCATTTCTTTTAATTAGCGCTCGGAGTAATTAAATTTAGATCTGGTTTACGACACGGACGTGATTCCTTTGCTATTTTTGAAATTAACCTTCCTGAACTCGCGTAATTTTTCAGCGCACAGCGAATCACGTCGGTCTCTTGCACGGATTTTTAAACGTTCCGAATATGGCATTTATACCGTACAGTTTCGTGTAATTCATTACAACAACAAGGCAGGGTAGGGTAAAGAATCGAATTAAAATTTTAAAAAATTCCGATTTCGTCGGTCTGTGGGACCGCCACAAGAGGCTAGGATGGTTAAAGCTTTCAATGATTTCCATGTTTCTTCCGTTAATTTCTCTTTATTACCAGGAGAGCTACAAAACTGAAACGAAGGTGGAAAATTCGGAGTTTATGTCTACATCTCAATAGCAAATAAGCAGTTTTTCTATAAATCCTGTGACGTGTAAGTGAGTACTATGCAAAGGTGGAAAGAATGCTAGCAGGACAGCACAGGGGCAAGAGACTTACTCTACTCTCTTCGTTTGACGCTCTTGAAGCCGCCTTATTAAGGTTTTTGGTGACACCAGCTGACATAATAGTAGTATCTCTGTATTCTAGGATGTTACATTCCAAATCGCTGGTACGCTATTGCTTTGAAGATCCTCGGATCGCTTACTATCGCTCTATTCCTCTAGGTCTTAACGTGTCCCATGCGATATGAACCTAACTATACGAACCTAAGTGCCATGGAGAGCTGGAAAGAAGTCGAGTGTAATGGAACAAAAGTACTTCGTTCGCACTGTGTGACTTCTTCGTCAAGCAATTTTATATGATTCGATCGGTCAATTAATAGTAACAATACTGTAGGATCGCGAGCATTTTTGCCTTCGTTCGTTCGTTCGTGGGGTAAAATTCGGAAAAGAGGAGACTGAGTTGAAAGTGTGCAAAGAAAGATTGTGTGAGGGAAATTCACTGTAGAAACAGCGTGGTTTATAGTTAACGTAATTATTATTATTACTATTTTAACTGCACTTTCCGAACCTCAATCACAAGTTCAACCAAATTCCACAATAAGTGTGTCTTATTTCTATGACTGTGTTAAAGAAGGTAGAATTATGGTGATATTACCCAATTAATCTCGCACTTCTTCCAACTCTGCACAGTATTTACATCGTCAATTTTTCACTCCCTAAAGGCGACGATTTCACGATGATCACTGACCAAGACCCTAATTTTCATTCACAGGCCTGTGTTGTAAATTCTTACTTCCACCAAAATTCATGCTTCCAAAGAAACCGAAATTCATCCCCTTAAAAAGGGGAAACAACGAATTTTGTAGAATAGAAATACATCAAAGAGTTGCTACATCTGCACAATTTCAGAAACAATTGCTGTCAAAATTAGTTCACGCGAAGACACAAGTAACGTGTTCCATACATTACCCTAATCTATGTTTTAGGTATACCAAGTACTGTCCGACAAACCTAAAGTGAAGCCCCTGACGTCACACAGGGAGATGTAGGGGAACTTGCGACGGCTCGCCAATAGGGTTAGAATAAGGCTATCGCAGTTACTCTTAGGTCTTCCCTCATAGTCAGCCAATAGGGATTGAATAAGACTAGCGCACTTACTTTTCTATGAACAATAGATGACGATCGGGTCTCGTTCGAGCAGACGATAATTGACCGGAATGATATTTTCAAGCGCTCGAAAAAAAATTAAGTTTACGTCGCGCAGACACCATAGACAGGCGAACTGATGCCTGCGCGACGCCAAACGACGTGCATCATGGTAAACTTTATTTTTTTATCCCATGTTCCCAAAATTTCTCTATTATTTCGATAAGCTTATTTTACAGGTTCCAATGGTATGTGAGAAAATCCGTCCCGAAGACGGTGAAGCGAGCGCCTTGAAGCCACGCCCAGTGCGCTCGGTGGGGGTGACTCCGCCCCTTTGGGTCTTTCCCTGGGCCTGTTCGCGTAAAGGTGGAGAGGGATCGGCAGGACGACGCGTCCTCACTCTTCACGAGGCCGTTGAACGCGTACTTTTGCGAACGACGCTCAGACAACGCGGACATAGTCTTCGTGTAAAATACACTGTTGCGAGAATGTAGAAACGTTTACTTAATTTTACGCTCACCCTACTCCGAGTCAGAGTACTTTCTGACAGGTATTTTTTCAAAATTATTCTACGAATGGGAACAGTGTCAAATTAGCAATTGAAACTTCAGCAGCGATTATTGCTATGTTTACTGCTATGAAATGAGCCCAGGGTCGAAATATCATCTTTAAACAAAGCAGAAATATTACGGTTAAAGTGACGACATGTCGTCTGATTTTATCGGTTTGTGTCGTTTGCCGTAGAACAACGTTCGAAGTTTCGACAGCGCGGAAAAGTAAACGTCTGACGTGTGTTGCAAGTGTTTTACTACCAGCACAAAGTGGAATTAATTGTTCTAGATTGAACTAGTTGTTCCGTTTCGTTGAACAGGCGAGATCTGTTGAACTCGGCTGAAACGGTTGATTCAATTATTAATTAGGCGGTCACGGCTCGTTACAGCGGTGTGAAAAGTGGATAATGGAAAGGTACACGCGGAGAACTACCGTAGTTCGACGTTATTTAGAAGTTGAAGTTGATATGCGCGCAATATTCGGTTATCGCGTAAAAATTATGTAAATTGGAATCATGGGTAACAATTTAACGGAGAGTACACTGTTCACGGTGTAGTACATACTTCACGATATAGAAATTACCATCACTTCCCGAAATCACGAAGTTTCAAGTGACTGATTTTAATTCGGAAGTTTTGGGAAAAACGACCCCCGTTATAGTAAACCTGCCAGCGTACCGTCGATTCGTGTCAATTATTCCCGTTTCCAATTGTCATTAATTATCCTCGATTGGTCGTACTTAACGCAGAAGCGTTACACCAGCAAGCGACAAAAGCAAATAACAAATGCGACAAATTATTTCACAGGGTGGAAATTGTTTTTCCGAATTTCGAGGTACGATTTTATCACGGTCAAATTGAAACGATTAAAACGCCGTCTCGCGACTCTCTTTTACCGGGGATTCGATTAAAATCAATTACTCCGAAGGATCGATGTCCAGGTGACGACGGTTGATATTTTCGATAAATTCGTAATCGCGATTTGTGAAATTGATAACGTTTACACGGTTTCGAAAAGCGCGCGGTTAGAGTGGTACAGTGGAGATCTCGTTCACAGAACGTTCCCGAGGAATTTCGTTTTCCCTCGAATGTTTTGCGCTATTCGTCTTTGTCCACGTTCGTGTGAGAAACGAGCCGATCAAGTGGATCGGAACACATGGGGCTCCGAGATGAGAATTACGGGAATTCTATGGGACGCCGGTCTATCTTTTTCTCCGACTTCTTGCCCGGTCTTTTTCCTGCACTCGAGACCCTTCAATGGGAACCAGTTCCCCGGGCGGAAAGAATCTTCGAGGGAAAGTGTAAACTCCGAGTTAAAATTAAGCAAGGGTAAAAAGAAAGTGAACGAGTTCCGAGATGAAAATGAGAGAAGATCTTTGAATTTCTGCAAGGGAGAGAAGTTCCATTTCACTTTATTAATTAACGTTTGAGAGAGAAAGTTTTTGAAAATTTGAAAAATTGTTAATTGAAGTCGCTTGTTAATCACTCAAACGTGATCATTTTTGGTTTCTTATACAGTGAGTGATCAAATTGTTATGATCAGATTAAAAAGTTACATATTTTATGTTTTCAACAATAGTAAAATATATCCTTTTGTTTCGTTCTTGACACGTATGTCGTGTACTCGCGTCTGTTTGAGTTATGTTGCAGACTTAGATCACGAGAGAAAATATTCGGATACCTTTTAACGAGACCTGAAGCGATCACGGAGTACTTTATCTCGAACGTTATGGTATATATAAAGAAACTTGGTTGATCGTTCAGTGCTTGGACTGATTGAATAGCTGGTTGTTCGTTGGTTGGCGTTCGGAACAAGAGTGATTCGAAATTCGGAAGATGACATGCATCTAAGTTACCGAAGGTGGAGTTAAATTTGGGAGGTGAAGAAATGGGAGAATATAGAAGATCGATTTTTGGTCGTAGGGTGTTTCTTAAGTAGATGGAGAGAGGGTAAAGGTGGTGGTAGAAGGATGAGGTGTCTGGGGTTTGGGAAATTCCGTATAAAAAGGAGATCGGACATGAAAGAAGGGAAGTACTACCTTAATAATTAGGAAGTCGAGTCTTGAAAACGCCGTTCGTTTATGATTTTACCGAGGGTACGCGTCTCTAACCGTCTCGGCTAATCCTATGGACCGCAGGATCCTTCAGGTCCTTTTTACAACTGCCTTGAAATCTTAAACTAAAGAAAAGAAAATGTTCGGTACGGAACAACGTAGACGGACAATTTAATTATATTTTGACAGCTTATCTAGCTAAAAAAAAGTGTAAATTCTATCGTGGCTTGGCAATTCACCTGATATGAATACAATAGAAAACCTGTGGGAGTGATTAAAATTGCATCAAAAATGGTAACTAATAAACAGCAAGTGATGGAATACATCGATACAGCATTTTGACGCAGGAATGAAAGAAATCTGCAGAAAATGTATCGAAAGTACGGCGAGACGTATTCGAGCAATTATAAATGGGAATGATAGTTTGACGAAATATCGATATCTGTATTTTTGGAAAATTCTGAATAATTCGTAGGAATTTTAGAATTCTCTTTAAATATTATTGGAAACATAACGATACATTTTGTGATAAAAAAAGGTTTCATTTTAACACTAGAACTACTAACCAGGTCAAAATAACCTATTAGCGACTTTCCAAAAGTGAATTTTTATGTAACTAAAATGTGAACGAACAATGAGATTAGATCGGTACAAATAGAAGCATACATGCAGAAAACAAAGTCGAAAAGTTACAAATGGTAATACTTGCTGTGTATCGAACATTCATTAGTTTTGGAATGTTGCTAATGGGTCACTTTGACCCGGCTGGTACTTCTAGTGTTAAGTGTATTTTCAATTTCATTCTTGTTCGAGCTTCAAACAAGTGATACATAATTTCCAAGTGTTCGTAATAATTTGATATTTTTTTGGAAGTTGTAGTTTGAGGACCAGAAAAGATGTTTGAAAATAAATTCATATTAAATTGCCACAATTATTATATTTTAATTTCTATAGTAAACTGTCTTCGATATAGATAAGTATCTGTTTATTAAAAACGGCAATTTATGTGGATTTAGAAATTTACAAGGTTCAAGTGATAAATAATTTGACCTTGTTTAAAAGTGCATTTAGGTCGCTAAAACGTATCAAAGTTGGCGAGGATTAGCAATCTTCATTAGCAATATCTCCATGCTTGAGATAGAAAGTTAGATGGGATGAAAAAATTGTTGATTAAAGTCACTTGCTAATCCACTCATAAATGATAACTTTTAGTTGCCTATTTTTAGAAAGCTATCTCTTAAAGGGGGCTACTTAAGGGAGCCCCGAAAAAGGCACGAGGCTTTTTGTCGTGAACATTCTTACCACGTGCATCGTGTCGCCTACACTTTAAAATTAGTTTAAGCGTTATCGGGTTTAAATAAACATATTTTTGGTAAGCAACCTTAGTGTAATAATTATTTTTACACCACGTCACGTCCAAAATATTTCATTCGTCGACTATATACAATAAAGGAAGGAAAGGAATTAATGTAAAGACAGAAAAAAGTACAAAACGACATAGATTTTTGTTCGATCACATTTTCGCGTAATTCTTCTTATCCTAACTGAATTTCAGCGAAACTAACGAATTCTATTATTCCACAGTCTCTCGACGATTTCTAAAACGTTTTACCGAATAATACGCTTATAAGGTAATCATGGAGATCTGTTTCATTGAAAATGACGATGAATAAAAGTCGTCATGGTGTACGGATTTCGCAAATATAGGAATCGCGTGTATGCGCTGTATAATCATAGGGTACAACCTCTCTAAATATTCATATCGCGTATTCCGAGCGTGGATACGCCATTTCCAGCACATGGATCGCCGAACGAATATGACCGTAAGGCATAAAAACCATTAAATGCAGGACGAGCGCTATTTATTTGCCATTTAATCGTTCTTCCGCGAACGTGCCGGCAGTCCTTGAAACCTATGAATACAGGCCCCCGTAGATGGCTAAGACGATCATTTTCTGAACAACTCGCGCCTTCTCCGCACAACTTCGACATCATATCCGCCTGATTCCCCCCTTTTTTACTGCCTCATTTGCTGCTGCTCTCTGAATTTCAGAGCTTATTAAAACATATCCTAGCATTTAATTACAGTTTTCTTCTACGGTGTGCTCCAACTCCTCGAAACTAGGAGTAGATATTGGGGTATCGCTGAATTAAAACACTTGAGGTGGGTGAGGAACGTCGTTACACTGTTTTCACCTCAATTTATTAAAGTATAGGTGTATGGTCGGCGTACAATTGGTCTAGAAAATACAATCGTTTACTTTGTTAATTGCCCCGGCGGCAGCGGTTCGGCGGGTACGTCGCGATGGTCGGTAAAGGAACACACTGACTGGAGGTGTAGGCGTACTGGCTTTTTATATTGTTAGGACAGGGAGACAGGAGTGGCGATGGATAAAGATAGAAGTGGAGAAAGTGGTGGAAACGGAAAATTCGTAGAAATCGGGCCGTTCGTCCTCGTGCGAACCTGGGTGCCACATGTGCGCTTCTTAGGCTACTCGAAGACGAAGGCAAGTCTTAACCCGGGGTTCAAGCACTGTGCTGTTTCACACATTTCGTAGTGTTAGGATGTGCTCGTGGCAGTTGCAACCAACTTTCGAGCCTTGTCGTTTTTAGCACGTGGTGTACCGACAAAATCTAATAGGTTCGTCTTCGAAGGACCACCTCCGTGATTAGGAGGACAAAACACCTATTACTTATGATCTAGACTTCTTAAAGGAGCGACTCTTGGCGTGGTCAGATGACTTCTGTCTTTCCCTTCCGCGAAAGGTCCCGCGACACCACCGTGCGAGGACGCATCGCGGGGGTGAGGCCCTCTGATAGGTTGAGTACATTTTTCGATAGTGGTGGGGAAGGGTGGTTGGCGAAAACTATTGGTTAAAATCATAGGTGGGAAAACTACACGAAAATGCCACCCCCCAGACCATAGGTCACTCTCAGGTACCAAGCGTATCCTTGAGTGACGCACGCGGGAATTCCGAGTGCCTCGAACAATGACCGTAGCAGACACGCTTCGGCTCTGGTGACCATATGAATGCAAAAATGTACAAGTTAAAAAAGGGGCGAAGATTCTAAGTCGAAAACGAGGCAATAAAGGTGAAAGCAAGTTCTTAGATCGAAAGACTACGATTGTCGTGGCGTCATAAAATTACCTCTGCTACGAAACGAGCGAAGGCGAAAAATATATACAATAGAACTACATGCTGAGAAATCTAAGGGTCGGGCGGCTGACATACCTGACGAGGATTAAACACGTAGAATAACCAAGAAACAAATCCTATTTTTCTCTATGCTATAATGTACCATCGTTTCGTTTCAATTTAGAAGCACTAACCAGGTCAAAACAACCTATTAACAACTTTCGAAAAACGAGTTGAACGTTGAATACTTCGTTTCCAACTTTCCGATTTTATTTTTGTCAATCTAATTTTCCAATCGCTTTTTAATCACGCAAAAATCTCACCGTTGGAAAGTCGCTAATGGCTCATTTCAACTCGACAGGTCGTTCTAGCTGTTAAATTGTTCACTCTCTATTTTCCAAGTAATGTACCAATAGAATACTCGGTAAAATAGCCGAAAAACCGGATACAACTCTCGGTCCAGCCAGCTTTCATCTCTTTCGCCGAGTTGTTTCGTTCGGTTCCGTATAACGCTCGATAATTAACGCGATCGGCTAATTGTAACCGTATAATTAATTGTAAAACACTGTTTACCGACACCCTACTGTACCCTACGGGTCATATTTCTTTCGGGGTTATCCAAGCGGAGGAATAAATTGCACCGATTCACGAGCGGGAAAGTTCGAAGCTGTGAATGGTCGCGTCGAATCGGAAGCAATATGTTAGCGTTAATGAAGCATCCCGCAGACGTTTCATGCTCGTCTCGCCGAACCGGTCGCCGCGCGAACGTATACACGCGCCTCGTATTTTCGCAGAGAGACGTTGGAAAAGTTGCACGCGACACACCGTACGAGAAATCACCTTTGTTCTGTCTACTTCGATCGTCCCGCCCACCTTGTAACTTTTCCCCAGCTCGGTACGTATTCTTGATGTTCTCTCGCGAAAACTACTATGGATCTTGTTCGATATTTGAATTTACGTTTTTTAAAATTCGTTGGAGATAAAGATTTCGTGATTTTTGGAGATCGATTTTGATTGAATTTTGAATATTATATGTCGGTTAAGTTGGAAACGTTGGGAATAGACAGTCGGGAGATTCTGATATAACTCCTCCATTTTGTAACATTTTCACTTTTCAAAAATTGCAGAAGAAAGCTGAACGTTACATTTATATCTTCTGAAAAAATTGAAACTTTTCGTTTAGCAGTTACCTGCGAAAAAATTCCCAAAGTTTAGCTGTTTTTAGACGTCTCAGAGTGGTGTACCTCGTTAAATAATTCAAAAAATCTACTCAATCTCGTAGTAAATCTCCATCCTTGTGTACAATTTTTTCTCACTCTTATTTCTTATTCAAAAAGCTTCATTTTCCCAAGTCACAATTTCGCTATTTTAATTAGACATGTTTTTCAAATTAACTCATTTCTGAGAATTACATCTAATTCACTTGTTGTCCTTTCTGCTATTATTTTCAGTTTTTCCTAACAAATACAGTAACGCCAAAACAGTACGAAATCAAACTTAACTAATTTCTAAGAATTACGTACATTTAATTCGCTCGTTATCCTTCCTGCTGCTATTTTAATTTTTCCTTACAAATATAGCAATACACACTCATCTTGAATATTTTCGTTAACTACCATAGAAACGTACGAAATTGAACTCTACACAAAACACAGCATGCAATCGGTTAAGTCTATCTTTTACCAAATTTTTAGACACTTCACGAACGTCCCTAGGCGATAAGAGATTCTCTTTTGGCGGGAACAAGCCATCGATATCGTCCTCAGTAATGTTCACTTTTTCATTTTATTGAATTTCCCATGCGCAAATTCGTATCTATTTTACACGACAAATATTCGATTCTACGGAGACGTATTTCCTCCCTCTTCTCCTCCGATCTCTATCACGACATGAAAACCACACACCGTTACCTGGGCTCCCGAGATATCTCGTCTGGGTTGTGTAAATTTATCGACCACTTGGACAAGAACAAGGTACTCGATACAGAGACCGTGGACGTATGTTGCTACGGTAACTTATCTATAAAATCGCGGGACAGGATTTCTAATCAAGGATGCGATTTAATTGCGTTCTTGTGCACACACGTCGGTTTGACGAACGCGCGTGCTCCCTTGCGATAGGAAAAATGTAACGAGTCTTTACACGCGTATTGTCCTCCTTTTCTTTTCTCTTTTTCTCTCGTTTTCATCCCCACGCAGAGAAATTAGAGCGAGTCATTTTAACAAATTTCTAAGCTGATTGGATTCTCAGCAACGGATTTTGTGCAAATTGAAATTTATTTCTGCGTTACGACGATGAAAGTTTTTGCAAAATCTTGTTAACACCGTTCGTAATCAAGTGTGCTACATATGTATCACGTGGTTTACGTTATGCACGAGCTACTGTCACATGCACGCATGTTTACGGTGGATTAAATGGCAATATTTTTTACCTCGATAGAGATTCCGTCGAATATAATGCGTAATTTAATTTATGCATTATTGTATGTTTAAATTTCGAGCCTGTAAATATGTCTATTTGCGGTGAAAATCGAAAAGGGAGGATTCAAATTCATAATTTGAATGGAAAATTTTTTTAAGTGTAATTTAAATGGACAATTTTTGTAAGTTTCAAATATTTATCAAAGTTTCGCTTTTTAATGTGAATACATATATTGTAATTCTATTTTTTAAAGTTTCTCATTTATAGACAAATGTTTTACAATGAAGCGCAATTTAAATGGAAAATTTTTCTAAGTGTAATTTAAATGGACAATTTTTGTAAGTTTCAAATATTTATCAAAGTTTCGCTTTTTAATGTGAATACATATATTGTAATTCTATTTTTTAAAGTTTCCTATTTGTAGACAAATCTTCCACAATTTATCAACGTCTTTGCAATTTTGTGTGATTTCTACGAAACTTCGAATCACAGAGACTTTACTTCGAATTGCAGTCCTTTGCCTGTTACTCATTTTTCCTCGTGCAGCCAATTTACTCAATCCATCAAGGTTTTCTTTGATCGTTTAGTATTTTCTCCAGTTATTGACATGCTTGTTTGTCACAAGCCTTCCCCGTCTATCGATCTACCACAGTTTATTAAAGCTCCTTTAGAATGTTTCCCACAATTATCAGTATCTGCTTTCTGCCTTTTATTAATTTATGCAATCCCTCAAAGAACCTATTTTTCTTATTAATTACGTTTCATACATGTCGTTCCTTCTGTGCTTCTTTTCACGTCCCATTTCCATTCCATGTAAAAACAATTTTCTAAATCAGCGATATAGCATTCATAATTAAATTCTTTCCATTTCTGTCTTTTCTTTCAAAATTCAACGTTTGAATATCAATGGTTTCTATAGGCAGCGTTCATTTATATCTTTCACCATTGTTAACAATTTTTATGAAAGCAGTGATATTTAATATTTCGAAAATTCCACTTTTCCTTATTAATCCAACATTTTCCCTATCAATATTCTCACCAATCCCACTCCTTCACTCTAATCTTCAATCTGACTCGACGAAAACCGTTTCTCTTATTTAAATCATCGTTTACTATCCACACCAATCTCTAACCTAACAGCATTCTTTCCACATCAGTTATTCTGTTCACCTGCAATCAATCATTTTCCCCATTCAACGAAGCCACCTTCATTCACCATTATCCAACCCCCGAACATTCAACTCTTCCCTAAAAAAATCACCTCTCGAGCAATCCCTTTAAAACAAACCACGATATTCTTTATTACCCCGCGTTTAATTCACTAAAGATCCAATTTCCGTTTTATGTCATTGTCGAAACAACACGTCGACCGGGTCCCATCGGTCGTGTAAATTCATCGACCACTCGGCCACCAAGCAACAGTGGGGTGCTCCGATCTATATACGTGTACAAACACACGCACACACTGTACACACAGAGGTATCATCCACTACACACGTGGGTTCACGTGTTGGATATTGGTAAAGTTGCACGCGACATCCTGCAACTAGAACAACCCCCTACCACCGTCGCGTCTACCAGAATTCTCGACCCCAGCTGCTGTTGCCTTTTTACCTCCATCCACCCTCTCTCCGACCCTCCTCTATCTTGGCCGGTGTTCCTACTTGTTCGACTCTTCCCCTTTGAGTAACCCCGATGCGGTCTCTCGAGTTTCCTCAAGGAGCTCGGCCAAGTCGAAATAAAAAGGCCGAACGAGGGTAACTTGGAAAGGGTTGAGGCTGAAAGGGTGCGACGTGGTTCGATGCATCGCGATAAAGCGATACGATCGTGGGGAGAAGCAGTTTGGGGGCTATCCTCGAGTGCCAAAGATTCTCCCGTGGATCAGCACTGTTCAAGTGGTTTCGAGATAGGAGGTTTGGCGCGATCGTATTTATGGCTGTTGACTCGTCCGAGGTGTGTTAGACGGGACTTGTTACGCAACTCTCGTCATGGGAAGTATACTTGAGATTGTTGCTTTTGAGGGGTTTTTTTGGTTTTGGGGGGGGGGGGGGTGGAGAGAGGGAGAGGTGAATGGTTTAAAGTGGTTGAATCGACGCGACGGAGGAAGATGATTGGAGGTATTTTGTTGAATTCGGGAGGGGTTGATTGAGAGGTCGGGGTGGAAGGAAGTACAGGTATGTGGTATGAATGTACTGGGTGGAGGAGTTGGAGAGTTTGCTGGGTGAACGAAATGTTTTAATTGATTCTGGCTTTATAAACAATTACTGATATTCTTGGAGATCTTCGGTGAAGATTGCAACTGCTGTTCGGGACGTTTTTGGCCGGTTTTGATGTGTTTTGCTGGTGATGAATTTTGGAATGTAAAGTTGGAAAAATTGTTTAATGGACTACAAATATGAAAATGAATTTCTATTGCCTAGAATCAATCCTGAGACACTTGTTAGTTTTTTAATTTCGAATCATCTAACAGGAAATTAGAATCATGCTTTGATATAAAATATGCTGCTTCAAATTAAAATTCAATAAAAAGAATTGTATATTTGAAAAATTTTTATTTCTGCGATATATTTGAAGACGATATAAAATTGCTGAGGATACTTCTGAGAAGAACGGTTACACGAATATATCTTTCGAAATAAATACGATGTTTCTAATTTATTTTGTAATTTCTATTTTATTTACAACATTTATATTTCAATTAATTTTGTGTTCTACACTTCTCGAATTAATTATTACAGTCATTGTTCAGCATTATCTGTCTATTCGAGGCTCTAAAGCAGAAAATAATTCCAATATCACAGCAACCAGCGAAAAAAGTATCACGACAAAACTATTTGACGTCTATTATTAATACTCTGAACTTCTGTCCGCGATGTCTCATCTGTATTAAAAGCGAGAAATCCCAGAAGCAGTTGGCTAATAATTTACCACGAATTTATACCTCCGTTACACAACACCGAGCATAGAAATTCTCGAGAAGAAAAAAAGAAGCAACATTTCATACCAATTATCAGCAATCGCTATAACAAATATCGATACATTACCATAACTACACTTAAACTACGTAGCGTATTTATCATCTGTCTGACAATTCCTACAAATACTGTAATTTCAAACAATAGTAAAACGCTACGTGGCTAGATAACGAGTATAATTCACCATTAATTCATCCTGTTCCCCTTAAAGATTTCACTTCGTTACCCGATTAATCCATTGTGCGCGTAAATCGCACGTGAACGACTTGTTCATTAATTTTAATCTCCGATTTACTTTCGTTCACACCCTATCTCGCGTCAATTCGTTTTACGTTTCGGATGGATGGCTGGATTCTCGTTAGAATCGATACATTTCCTGTTGTTTTCTTCGTTGGTCACGTGAGCTTTATAAGCTCAGATCACGGACAGTCTCTCCTTCCCTCTTTTCTCTTTTTGTCTCTCCTTTTCTCCCTTTTTCTTTCTCTTCCTCTTTTCTCCTCTCTTTTCTCTTTTTTTCTCTCCTTCTCCCCCTTTCTTTCTTTCTCTCCTCCTCTCTTCCTCTATTTTCTCTCCTCTCTTTCTCTCTTCCTCTACTTTCTCTCCTTTTCTCCCTCTCTCTCTCTTCCTCTATATTCTCTCCTTTTTTCCCTTTCTCTCTTCCTCTATTTTCTCTCCGTTTCTCCCTTTTTCTCTTTTCTCTCTTCCTCTATTTTCTCTCCTTTCTCCTCTTTCTCTCTTCCTCTATTTTCTCTCCTTTCACCTCTTTCTCTCTTCCTCTATTTTCTCTCCGTTTCTCCCTTTTTCTCTTTTCTCTCTTCCTCTATTTTCTCTCCTTTTCTCCCTTTCTCCCTCTTTCTCTCTTTCTCTATTTTCTCTCCTCTTCTCCCATTCTCTCTTCCTCTATTTTCTCTCCCTTTTTCTCTTTTCCCTCTTTCTCTCCTTCAGCTCAATGTCATCTTTATTCAAGGGAATAACGAGCGTCGCGTTTCGTCGTCGAGAAGGCGAAACCGATCGCCTGTACTAAGTGGACCGAATGAAGACTAATGGGAATGAAAAATGACAAACGAGAAAGCAGGAGGAGGCAGGGGTGACGGGTAACCAGAGTCCTGTTAGTATTCATAGAATTCCATGCATTCGGATTATTATTGATTCGACGCGACGCGTCGAAGAAATTGGCCGTGCTGGATTGCGGTTTCCGCGACGAGCTTCTGCGCTTTTGAACACGCCAATGTTTTGGAGCACAACGACACTGATTTCATTGCGTGGAAATTTGCAAGAGTCAACTTTTATTTTTTTTATCGGTTTATTTAATCGATGATCTGTTGTCCTGCTTTCTCTAGTCGATAGCGAACTGAATTTGCTGAATATGTAGTTAAATGTACCAACATTTATTACTAATCCTTAATTCACTGTGTTCATCTTAAAAATTTCTACAAATGTGTCTATAAAATTTATTGTACTATTTTAAAGAAACAATGAATGCTCCTCGAAATTCTGTATTAAACGTGAACAAAGTAGGGAGTTGATGGTGAATTGAGTCTACTAAATTCAACATACCAAAATTTATCCATTATTAGCAGAGTAATTGTTAACCTTGGAAAATTCTACGAATTTATTTCTAAAATGTATGTATGCTCTTCGAAATTCTGTCTTAAACGTGATCGAAGTTCGAAATTAATGGCGAATTGAATCTATAATACTAAATTCAGCATGCCAAAATTTATTCATTATTAGGAGAGTAATCGTTAACCTTGAAAGATTCGACGAATTTATTTCTAAAATATATTACACTTTAAAAATCCGACGCGTGTTCTTCGAACTTCTACATTCAACACAAACAAACTCCAAAAAGTACTTAAACAGCATTCTTCATTAATGCGAAAAAAATTAGCCTTAATCAGCCAAAATTAGCCTTACGGTCCAAATCGATTAAAATCCAATAACTCACGTTACTTTCCCCGAAGCTCCCAAAATACACGATTAATTCCGCGTATATTCCACAAAAACAGATTAAGTATATCAATCGAAACTAAAAAAAAAAAAGACAGCAGAGAAAGAGAAACAGCAACGAGAGGAAAAGAGAAGAATAAACAAACACAGAGAATTGCTCGATGACGTGGGCGGATAAACGAGAGACAAGGCTCGCTAATACCGGGCGATCCGCGGTGGGTGAAAAACAAGCGCGGCGCGGCGTGCTGCCGGATATATACGCGCGCCAGTAATTTTTTAATTGCGTTTCCATCGGACATTTTTATGGTCGACTATTCCTCGCGTTGCTATAGCCACCGCGCATACGGTCGCGACCAGCCCTCGAAACCATTTCACGCAGCCACCACCGTACCTACTCGTATCCACGTACAACCGCTCGTGCGCTCGTTTCAAGCGAAACGCTACGAAATTAAATGAATCTGGGCTGCCTCGCGAGCGAACGAACGAAAACACGCGGTAAATACAATTGCCGCGGAACGTCCTCGCGGCTAACGCCGATATTCGCGCGTGTCCCTCGCCACGAATCACGGGACGAGCCACTGGAAATGTCGAGAGTCAAGTGTGGAAATTACAGACGAGATGTAAGACGTTTGGAGATCAGATTCGAATAGCTTCAAATTTTAGAGCAAATGTTTCTTGAGATTTATTGACGTTGCAGAAACGTGATCGGTTGTGTTCCTTTTAATGTGTCAATTTTTGTTGCACAGTGAATGATTCAGTAGCTTGAAATTTGGGAGCAAATGTGGTTTCTTGAGGTTGTAGAATCGTGATCGATTGTGTTCCTTTTAATGTGCTAATTTTTGTTTCCTCGTGAATGTTTTATTTTTTTTTTTGAAAATTGAAGATTGGAATGTCTTCTACAGTAGGAGATTTTCTGCTGAAAGGAAAAATTGCGACATGGACGAATGTATCCGGAGAAATCTAAATGACAATTCATTTCAAACATTTCTGAATGATTCAGCAGCTTGAAATTTGGGAGCAAATGTGGTTTCTTGACGTTGCAGAATCGTGATCGGTTGTGTTCCTTTCAACGTGTTAATTTTTGTGCTTTCCCGTCAATTTTTTTTTTATCTGAGAATTGAAGATTGAATTTCTACAGTATCCGGAAAAATTTAAACAACAAAAGAAGGCTGATCAGTTACTAAAATTTCTGAAAAATGCAAATCTTCTCCAAAAATTGTAAATTCCGTTCCATAATCCGACAATGAGTCGCTAAAAACGCAACTTTAATGGTTGATGCGATTTAAAATAAATAAATGAAAAAAGTGGTGTTTTGTAAAATTTGTGAGAAGCCGTGTAGTGAAAAATAAAACGGCACAGTGAAGAGAAACGAAGAATTTCAGTGTTTGGTGTGGAAAAATAAAAAGGCATACGTATTTCTCTAA
>NW_017100155.1:299587-356821 GCF_001263275.1 Habropoda laboriosa | reverse complement strand
ATTGAAGTGAATTAGCGAACTAAATTTGGCATTGGATTTCACATGAGAATTTACACGCGTCCCGGAAGGTACAAATTGATGTTTTAAAAGCAAACGCACAATCTAAATCTCAATCTGTCTGCAGCATCATCGATCACAATTAGTCGTGAGTTCCTGGCAATCTTCATTAATCACAGACCCACGCACTAAAAGTATCGACGCGAGATTTCAAAGGGAGAACGAAGGCTGATGGTAGCACTGTTTTCTAAACGCATTTACATACGAGATATTGAAACATGAACTGTTATTGTTACCGTGCTTTAGTAGAGACGGTATATTTAAAAAAAATATGTAATAGAAGGTTCGTTAGTATTTTAAGAAATGATTGACAAAAAGTTTTATTAAAAAAAAAAAAACCGAGCTCTCTTGTAACACTGATATTCTCAAATTTATTTGTTAAATTTGTGGGTTCGTTAGTCCTCAAACCACACACCAATCGTAAGCGTGCAATGTTGTGTTGAACAAGATTTATTCGTCGTTACAGAGTTCGCTGGTTTAAATGTTTAGTTAAATCGAGTACAGGGTTTCCTCAGTTCGCTGTCCCGGACTCCTTGTTTTGCCATTTTTCGGGCGTCCTTATATACGCCCTTTTCCTGTGCGCGGACCGAGGAGAGTGCCCTATCGGTACACGCTTCAGGTACCTAAATTACTAATTACGCTCGCACCCTATTGGTGCGTGTTAATATTATTTGCTATTGGCGCGGGTCTAGGTGTGACTTACTCTCTATTGGCGCGCACTAGTTACACGCTACAAATTATTATCCAATACTTGAAATATTCTGTTAACGATACAAATGTCTTGCCGCGACAGACGATATAACATTAGTGCGTCGCCGACGGCTCGTCCGCCGTCTTTATACGCCGCGATGACGCGTGCCCGACCGTTAGTCCAAAAAGGCCCGAATCGCACGCGCCACCGAGGCGGCACCTCAAAGTGCCGATCCGATCACTCGCGTGACGGCACAACATATTCATATTCGACCTGAAATAATTTCTACAATTAAGAAACCAATATTACACAATTACACTTAGTACATTAATAAGTTTTATATTTCAGCATTACAAAAATTTAGAAGTAAATATTCCTGAAAGGTAAATTGTCAAAAAATAATTAATCTTTTTGCAACACAGACATTCTCAATTTATTTGTTAATTTATCATCCAATACTTGAAATATTCATATTCGACCTGAAATAATTTCTACAATCGTGAAACCAATATTACACAATCACATTTACAACAGTGCATTAACCCCTTAACTTGCACGCTCGAGTTAATTCGAGCGCGCTAAACAGGCCAAACTGTGCACACTCGAGATAATTCGAGCGGCGTTGTATTTGATGCTGCTATAATTTTTCACACTCGAATATATTCGAGAATTGAAAATAACAATGTGAAAGCTAAGAAAAAGAATCGTGTTATTGATATTTATCATTTACATAGGATTGTAAGCTATAATACTTATTTATTCGAAAATAAAATATAGCCTCTTTCGGCTCTTTTCTGCAATGTGGATCAAAATCCAAAATTAAACTAAAAATTTTGATTAATTTTGAATTTTTTTTATTTTTTTGCCAAAACAATGTTCTAAAGTTTGTTTTTTTTACATTAAAAAAATTGATTTTTTTTGGCCGGTTTTTTTCAAAAAAACTGTGCGTTAAGGGGTTAATAAATTTTATATTTTAACATAAAAAAATGTTCCAAATAAACATTCCTAAAATACAGCGAAAAGTGTACTTTTGAAAACGCACGTCGTTTCATCCCGATATCTCAATTAGTTCTCGAGATATACGATTTAGAAGAATTGCATTTATAACGCATTTCTGAATGAATTCGTAGCGTACGCAGCCACGGCGTGACCTAGTTTTTTTTCTTGGAAATGTGTACGTCAAGTTGTAATAGTAAGAAGTCGCTGACTCAGCATCTCGCGCTGACCGCCACGTGGTTGGGATAGGTCAGTGAAAGCGAGAGATCCGATTGTTCGAGTGAGACGGAGAGAGTGAAATATTCAAAATTATGCCTGGCTTCAAACGACGATATCTCAGCAACCAATAGGCGTATCGTCGTGAAACGAAAACTGGTGTAAAGGGGAAAGTTCAACGCTTCTAATGACCCTAAAAACATCATTGTTACACCTATTCAAGTATGTTGTATAAAAGGGTGAATATACGGTTTTTTAATGGACGAGTTTTCGTTTTAATTCGCTGCTATTCTTGCTCACGGACAAATTTGCAGCTCATGAAAGTTATTTATGTAATATATAAATATATAACTTAAATATATATCTTCCAGCAGAAAAAATACCGCTTACTTCACAAAGAGAGAAAAAAATGATCGTAAAACAAAAATTCCTTTTACGATACTCTCTTCGAAACTATTCAAACCGTGTTTGAAACATTTCTAATACCATTAAAAATAAAGGAGATATTTAGATGTTCAATCTTTAGCATATGTTTTCCAGCAGAAAAAATACCGCTAACTTTACAAAAAAAAAAAAAGAAGGAAAAAATTCCTTTTACGATACTCTCTTTGAAGCTATTCAAACTGTGCATCCGCTAGCATTAAAAATAAACGAGATATTTCGGTATTCGATCCTAAACAGGACACCCTGTGTATCACCGTGGCTACTCACGCAATTCTACAAAGGAGAGAAAGCTTACAATCAACTCTTTCCGATCAATTTACATGCCCTTCCGGTATCGCTTAATAGCCTGTCTTCACTTTCGTCCCACTCGACTCATCACCCTCCCGTTTGTTTTCGTCTCTTTGGAGCCTAGGCTCCGGGGTCCGAGAGCAGGCCTCTCCCCTTTCCGGCTATCAACCACCTAGGATCAACGAAGCTTTTATTAGTTCGACGCCGGCGTGTGCAACGGGCTAACGGAGGTGGGAGAGGCGTCGATGCTCGGCGGAAAAGCGACGGGGACAAAAGGACAGAGGAGGACAGAGGGTCGAATTCCCAGTAGATCACTGTCAGGCCTCGAGAAGCCAATATAAATACCTCAACGCCTCGCCAGCTTTGCTTCTCGCGTTGCTGTACGGCTGGCCCGTTGTAACCTGTCTGTCCTGTTTGTTTTCTCCCCCACGCTTGAAGAAAAGAGTGGAAAGAAGGAAACGACCTGCATCCAACACGGGTGTTCTCTTCTTAGATAGAATAAATTATACACATTTCTTAGAGATCGTGCAAGCTATCTGTTTACAAGGGATTGTTATTATTTCTTTTTTTTCTCAAGATATTCGATTATGTACTTGTCGGAGCAATTGTCGTGAATTTAATGGGTAAAATGATTTTTTATTCTTTTGGATTTGAGTTGCACTAACTACTTTGTTATTAGCGACTTACTTTTATCGGTAACTTTTTAGATAGAAGAAATTATACGCATTTCTTAGAGATCGTGTAAGGCTCCTGTTTATAAGGGGTTATTGTTACTTTTTTTTTAAATATTCACAATTGTCGTGTATTTAACGCGTAAAATTATTTTATTTTTTGTATTTTGGATTCGAGTTGCTTAAACTTCTTGGATATTAGCGACTTATTTTTATCAGTTACTTGGTTTCCTTTAAAAATGAGAAGTAGCGATTGTACTTTGATTACATTTTCTAGAATTAGAGAAGAATTCAGCAATATCTGAGAAAATTAAAATTCCCCTTAAAATTGCAAGCTCTAAAATTTACAGCTCTATTTAAAGTATACTGTAATTAAATAAACGTTTCAAACTACAATTTCTGAAATCTACCTTTAATCCGTGGTTTCTGAAATCTATACTGTATATCCTAACGAAATGCACAAACAACGATGGAACTTTTAACAATGGTACAATTAACAATGGAAATAAAGATACCAGTGGCAGAACTGCGTTGCGTAACTCTGTTGGCGTGTGCCAAAAACAGTGGGGAAGTGAGAAAGGGGTGACTAGAGACATCCTTCAAGCAGTGAGGAGTATCATACGAACGCGTCACCCGAGAACGGATTATTCCACGTACATACGACTTCATTTTGTTGCCTCTTATTCTCTGGCTCGACTTCCGCCTTGCTACTCCGCGCGGTGAACTAGTTTCCTTCCGGGCGGTAGGTGAATTCAAATTTGACGGGGGAGAACTCGGCCGGCTCTTAGAATATCGCTGCGAGTTTAGACGGGGGCGCAACTATACTCGTTCAGACACAAGAAAATTTTCCGCGCCGTGGTTTATCCTGGGAGAACTTAATCGTGCCTGTTCCTCCACTTTCCAGGACACCACGAACTGTCGTTACTTCCAGAGAATCGTTTGTTCAACGTGCAAATAAGTTACTTTGCTTGATGGAGGAATTAGGATGCTGTAAAATGTTTGCTCTCTTTTTTGGTTTGTTTGCATCTGTCCTATCGTAATTTCGTGTGTTATTGAGGAAGAACGAAAGAGATGGCGTTAGGTTGTCAAGAAAGAAACGAAGAAAATTTGAGGAAAGTGATGTTGTCGTATGTTGAACTTGTAATAAATTTGATTCTTTTTATAAAGATGAAAGGATCGATTCTTATTGAAAGACTCCGTATTTATTGTATTTATTGATTGTTTTAACGAAGAAATAAATATTTAGATTACTTCTTCAAATTTAACTTTAAACAAATTTAATAACTTTCGATATAAGATGCAATTAAAGACACTATTATGAAAAAGAGTTTATAGATTTGTATGAACTGGAGGATTATACTTCGTCAAATGGCAGAAATGTAAAATAAGCAACATTTATCGATACACATACAAATGTACAAATTATGGATTACTGAAGAAACGTTAAACATTCCAAACTAATATATTATTTCATTGAAACACTATCAATCATTTTCTAAGAAAAGACGATATTTTTAAAATTGTCATATAAATAAAATTTTTCTATTAATTCTAGCATCACTTAAGTACACACATTCTTCATTAATTAGTTTATATTTTCCATTTATAGTATTCATCATTACAAAAGAGTAAATATGCTACACGAAAACGTGCCAAATTTGCATTATCATTTTACACGATATTCGCATTGCTCATAAGCACATAAATTCACACAACCACGAATAGCCATACTATCGCGAGGTCGCTGGCCAACCACACACTTTCTACTCAGAATAATTTTTCTCTCAGCCCACGAAACTGCGCCAAAAAGCCCGAGAACCAAAAAGAACGAACAGTGTCGCCTCGTTCCTACACCGCTGAACTAGTTAAGAGGTCATATAAATTTCTCGATTTTAAAAAGGCGATTTTTTTGCATATTGTAGAAATATTTTAAGCTCGAAGGGAACTCAAAATTCGAATTATCGACGAAGTTACAGTTGTTCGAACGAGAACCGTAGCTACAGTCATTCTAATTAAGAATCCTTTTGGCTTTCCGTTTCGGATAAGTAGAATAGTTAGAAACATGTCAGACATGGCACTTTCTTTAACGAGATACTGAATAAATTATAATTCAGTCAATTACGATTATTTTCACTTTAAAAAAATTGTGAGTATTCTTAGAATACGAGTAAACATGTGTGCAAAAAATCGATAGTAAAACGTCTTACGGTTTGTCTGTAAAAAAATCTCAAAGAAGACCTTAAAAATGATACTCTAGACTATAATAACCTCTTGGGTTTGTAACCAAAATTTTCACGGTTGTTTCAAGCTTCAATATGAAAAATTTTTATTTTCGAAACGTATATCGTCGTAGCGAAATATGGAGCGATTTTAACCCTTTCGCTACTGAAGATGTTAATGCGTAACATTGGGTGACTGACGGTAAGTCTTTAACCACGGCTGTAAAATTTGTCACTTTGACCGTATCGTTTTAAAATTCGGTTTATTAAATTAAGGTGAAAGTGCGTGAAGGATAAAATGAAGTATTATATTAAGTGCACCAAAACGCTCCAACAGTATAGTGCGAGCAAATTTTCAAAACGCCTACAGGCGCCAATAGTAACGAAAGGATTACGGTGCTTTCACAAGAACATAAAAGATTGTCAAAGGAAATATACCTACAAATTGGCACCTGCTTTGCAACACACCAAATTTTTTGCGTAAAGTTGACCAGAAACTGACGACCTGGACTGATTTCGCAATATTTTCACAAGAACATAACAGATTGTCAGAGAAAATATAGAAATGTCTATCTATTTGCCAACACAAGGGTTGAACGATCACGTAAGGAGTCGCGTCGCGCATCCTCCTCCAAGATCCTCGATTCTCCCCACCCTTAAACAAGAATGCGAACGGAAGACACTTCTATGTACATAGACACAGTGTTTGAAAGTGAAGAGGAAGGATACTCTGCAAGTTATTCCGCATACAACCGACTATTTCATTCGGTATCCAAGGGCTTGCTCTTTCGGATGGGTCAAGCACGAGGCAGCCTCTCTCAGAGACGCTCGTTTCTCATCTGTCGCTGGGAGGACAGAGGCTTGACGGCACGGGGAATTGGCGTCCCTTCCAGGAACACGTCCTAAGAACACACCGGAATATCTCGTCACGTATGTAGGTCCGGCGACTCGAGGCCGGAATTAAGGAGAACTCGCGTTCTCGAAAGTTCTCCCCCTTTCTTTCTTTCTTTCTCCGGGCTTCGACCAAACTTCAAACCAATTCCCGATTTTACGCTTTTTGTCACACGACGCCGGGACGCCCATCGAGACTGCGATCTTCTTCAATATCCGCCAACTTTCAACCTGTTTCTTGTCTCTGTCTCGAGCCACGACTTTCGTATTTGCTTTTTCTCCGCGTTCGCTTCTTTCCTCTCGGCCGTCCGAGAACCTCGCGCTGATTAAAAAGCTTCCGAGAGGTTGAATCTGCGTTCTGCCGGTGATAAGCAATTTTTGTTACCGAAGCGAAGAGGATTATTCTCGGTTTTGTTTTGTAAGTGGCTAGTTAGAGATTTAGATTTTCTTGTATATTAGTTTCGAAGAGAATCTCCGGGATGGTGATACTTTTAAGTTTAAGCGAAAGGAAGTATAGCGATATCGAGAACGTGTTAACTTATCCGATCGAGGAAAGTTCAATGTACTCACACGCCTAATTTTTTTTTTTTATATTTTGAACTGTTCTTGAGAAATCCAAAGTCCATCTGTAAATTTTTCTACCGTATCAACTGAACTGCAGTCTTGCAAGTGAAGAGTGTTGAAGATATTTCAAAAATGTTTAAGTAATTTTAATAGATAAGTAAACACTGTGAGCTATTTTTCCAGAAACCTCCATGTACATGTATGTTGTATGTACTTTAATTTTTAACGATTTTTCAACAACTTTAAATTTTAGTTTAAGAGAATTATTAAAACACAGCACACTTGTGCCAGTGAATTTCGTACAATGGATTTCATTTGCTGGTTTGGTCTGCTCATTTTGCTAAAGTTTCGCGCCAATGACAGGTAACGTGAAATTTTTTAATGAAAAGTCAGCTCTTTGTTGGATCGCTCGTTTGGTACTATATCAAAAGGCTTGTTATTTTTTGAAAAATTCAAAGAGGCGCTCGAATTATTTTAATAAATGGAACGGCGTAATGGTTTTAATTAAAAACAGCACGGAAAAACAGTGTTCCGCCTCGATCGGACCTCGTTTTCGATTATTTTTCAACGTGTTTAACGCTGTGAAAGTGTTTAATAGGAATTCATATTACAGATTTATAACGCATTCGCGTCTACTTAGACGTCGTTCCAGATGTTTGCATAGAGTAATACTCCATTAAATTCGGATAACCTCGTTTTAATGAAAGAACTGCAATGTATATAGACGCGTTTCATGAAATATTTGAAAATCGATTTTATTGCCGAATAAATATTGTACAACTAAATTGCATAACTGTCAACGAAAACATCGTTCCGTCATAACGTTCAACGGGTAAAAATGCCGAAATTATTTACAGGCGGGGAAACGCACTCTGTACTCACGTACACGTCTTTCAACAATAATACCGCAATTTTGATTTTAATCTTTCACGAGTTTAAACCGATTCGTGAATTAAATTTCACTCTTCGAAAAATGTTACTTCGTTGCAGAACGCGTGCGTTGCAATATGAAATAAGCAGTTCAATTGGACTTATTCTTCTTATTTTTTACTAAATTTTTTAGTAAATTTTAATATTCGAAACGGAACGATTTATATTACATTCCACATTTCGCTTTTCTTTCTCTGTTACAGTGCTTGGTGCGCCACTAAAACTGTAGAAATCACGATAAAATATCCGCAGAATATAAATTCATGCAAATGAAAAATTTTGTTTGCTTTTAGGCGGCAAATTTGAAAAACGTCTGAGCCCATCTTTCGTTTTTCTTTTTGTATTCCAATAAAATTACTTCGTACACCACCAAAAATATAAAAGACACTTTAAAGTATCCACAGAATGTGAATTTACGCAAAAGAAAATTTAGTTTGCTTTTAGGCGGCAAATTTGAAAAACGTCTGAGCCCATCTTTCGTTTTTCTTTTTGTATTCCAATAAAATTACTTCGTACACCACCAAAAATATAAAAGACACTTTAAAATATCCACAGAATATGAATTTACGCAAGAGAAAAATTAGGATATTTTTAGGCGGCAAATTTGAAAAAAATCGAAGCGTTAAGAAGTTAATACTAACTTCCGTACAAAAACAGTAGCATCACTAAGTTCTTAAAAATCCAGGTGTGGAGACCAGTTTGAAATAATAAAGGCAAACGAGGAATTTCGTTTAATTCCCTCTCGTCTTTACCATGCACGATGCTTTTATCACCTTGATGATCGGGGATGATTTTATTGCCGATCCCGTATGCCATGTGAGTGCCGGAGTGGTTTAATGAGCCGCCCCTGTTCCACGGAGCTTCGTCTAGGGCCGTTTCTCTCGTCCTCCGCCGAACGACCTCGGATTTCCAGCTCTCCTTCCTCTCCACCTTTGAAACCACCCTTCCTCCGCCCCACGTCCCATCAACCCCCCCTCTCTTTCGCCGTTTCACAGCACCTGTGCTACCAGTTTTCGGTCCTGCACACCCTTCGCCACCCTCACAATTACGTCGCGCGTGCTCTGACTAGAGAAACATACACCACAACTAGCATCCCCTTCAGCAATCCTCCAGGGACAGAGAGACGGAGGTTGGCTCTTTCTCTGTTCAACTCCGAAAACCATCGTGTCTCGTTTTCTACAGCCGATTCCTCTTTCTCTTTGTCGTTCTTTCTTTTCCGTATCCTTTCTTTCTTTCCTCCTTTTTCCCTCTTTTATTTCCCTGCTGCCTGACTGTATGCTTTTCTCGTTTTTCGAATCCCTTTTTCCTTCGCGAAACTTGCCCTCCATTCGTGCACCTTCCTTTTGTCTTTCTCTCTCTTCTCTCTCTCTCTCTCTCTGTCTCTCTTCCAGTGACACCGAGACTTTTACGTTTTCAAACTTCTTTTTCCAGACTCTGCCTCCCTCTTTCTTTGCATCACAGTTTCGTGTCACACTAGTTTATTCCGGCTATTAATTCGAGCTTCCTTCGTTACACCTAATGTACCCTGTTTCGGTTGTTTTTTGTTTGGATTTGATCTTTTTTTTTTTGCTCTTTCCTTTAGATGCAAGCGTTTCTACCGACAGGATGGCTGACTTTTTTGCGTAATTCTGTTTCCTCTTCGGCGACTCTTGTTGCGCAATCTTTTTCCCTCTACATTTTCGCTTTTGATTTCGTTCTTTCTTCAATTTCCTTCAGCTGTTGCTTTGTATTTTCCTTCTGCGTGAAATTTTCCTTGCCTTTGATTACTGCCGTTCTCTACCTTATTGAAACTCTTTTTGCAGTGGTTAACTCGGTCTTGTTCTCTTTTTAATTTTGCATTACCGCCACATAATTGCGTTGAGTGTTCTGTTAAGCATTCAATTCTTCTTACTGCGATATATACTTCGTTACACCAACTATGATGAAATTTTACAATTTTACAAATATGTCTACACAAAAACAATTGCAAAGTAAAAAACAAACAAACTATTAAAGCCATCGTATTTTGTATAAGAAATAACGAAATTTTGTCCTTATCTATTTTTCTCACAAATGTATCACTTACGAGAAAAACATTGGAACTGTATATTTTTATTTATTAAAAATAAATTTTAGAATTTTTCAATTGCCGGAGAAGTGTAATTTGAATCGTACAACACTTTCTGTACAAAAATAATAAGCGTCCTGATACTTGCAAACAACGCTGTACCTTTTATTAAAATTAAGATCAACTATTCGTGTTTCCATCGTATCTCGATGAATACTTAACTTTCCCTGCTGAAACCACGTTGTTACAAAAGAAACGTTTTAATCGCTAATCTGGTATAATAATTACTTCCGTAAGCTTCAGATCGTGCCAGATTTTCACGTCGAAGTCGTGCGGAGGATCGATAATCCCTAAAGGAGTTAATCGTCGCGAAAACTTACTTGACAAGAGGGTCAACGACAATCTGCAACGAATCCCGGAATTTTGACGTAGTGACGCGGATGAAAACTTTGAATTTGACTTCGGGCCGTTGAAGCGATGGTTTGCGGAAGCTTAGCTTGCCCGCTGAAAATCGAAACTTCACCTTTGAGGAAAGCTTGAATCGGTATTAACTCGAGTGCACCCGCGAACGTTTACCAAACATAAACTGACCAATATTATAGCGCACGATAACGTTGCCGATGCATTAAAGAAACTTATGGATCATCTCAGCTGTGCTTTGCCGTTAATCTCTGTATAAATTTCTATGTGTATAATAAGTATTGTTTTTCTTCGTTAGTATGGTTATTATACTGCCGAAAATATTTGGACAATGTGTGCACAAGCTTGCATCTCTAGCGATGTATTTCGGTTAATTATAAAAGAATTGGGTCAATCCTTTTTCATTATGAGACGTCGTTTGTTGTACTTTGGGATTACGTATTGTTAGTTTAATGCATTCTCGTGTATGTCGTTGTAGCATAAATTAATCGGAATTATGTCTAATTACTATGTTACACAAATATTCAGACACTCAGCGAAAATGAATATTTTGAATATTCGTAGAATAATGTTCGTATTATTCATATTCATGATATTAAAAGTATTATGAATATTTTTACCCATGTTGGGTTAATGTGTTTAATAGCTGTTTTGTTAGTATCTGAATATCTTCACGAGTATATTTTTAACAATTACTTTGGAATTTGCAAATTTTCGAAATGAAAATTCTTGACTTTTCATATTTTAGCGCACATCAACTTCAGATTTGGATAAAATCTGCAATTTAATTTTGAATAAGAACGTACGATTCTATTTTCGTCGGATTTGAATAAAAGTTGTAATTTTTTTATATTTTAGCACATATCAACTTCAGATTCGAGTAAAATTTCTAATTTAATTTCGAATAAGAACGCGTGATTTTATTTTCTTCAGATTTGAATAAAAAAGTTGCAATTTAATTTCGAGTAAGAACGTACGATTTTATTTTCTCGCGAATAATTGTTTACAATTTTTCACGCAAACCTCGACAAATAATAGGGGAATTAATTACGAACCGCGCCTTTCGTATTTTTATTCCTCCGTTATTCTGCCTTTTCCTTTTCTTTCAAGAAAATACGAGCAGCAAAATATTAGTCCCCCGGATAGCAAAGATGAATTATAACGAAGTGTGTACTCCGAAATTCTTCGCTACCGCGTTTCGCGCGCTTAAGCATGTCACAATTAATTCATTTGTACGCTTCTCGCTTAATAATTAGCGCGGCTTGAATTTCCATCTATAAATGCAGGAGGGAGCACGGTGCGCCGGGCACGAGGAACTTTTGTAATCGCTTTAAGTGCAGACGCGTACGACTTGACGAGAATTCGAGGGAATGAAACCAACACGAAAATCTCCGCCGGTTAGAATGCTGATACTCTCGTCCGAAAATCAAGCAGTTCAGAAAATTGATACTGATTTGCTTTTTTTTTCTGTTTTTTTGCTTCGTTGAAAATTCGTGAAAAATTATTCGTCGTTCCGAACAATATTTCACTGCACTTTCTTGAACTGATTTGTAATTTCTGAAGAATCTCACAAGTGCTAATTAAAAAGTAATTCTCTCCGCTACTTTTATGAACTAATAATCAGAAATTCATTGTTCACTCTTCTAACATTCATTTTTAATTTTTTAAAAACCAGTTGAGGCGTTATAAAATTTATTCACTGCGCTGAAGTAAGGAAATTTATAAATTACACTTAAATAAAATAAATAAAATTATTAAAACTGTAAAATTTAAAATTCAACTTAAGTTTGAGTTAAATTTGAAAATGTGAAATTTAACGTAAGTTTAATTTAAAAATATGAAATTTAACGTAAGTTTACTTCAAAAATATAAAATTTAACGTAAGTGTACTTTAATATAAGAAATGTACCCATAGAAAAACTTAAAAAATTCAAAGAAGCAAACGTAAGGGAACATTGATTTCACCATGATTAGAAGGATCGTAATAAAGGATAACAAGTGTCGCTTCACGTCGATTATTTCACTTTCGAAACCTGCTCCACTTTAAACACAAAGCTATCGTCGAATCATTATTATACATTATTACCGAGCGTTTTATAAAAATCGCTCCACGCCTGTTAGAGTGGAATTTGTTTCAAATTACCTCCGCGACTACGCGGTTTTCAATACAGCGGAAAAACTAATAACGGCGCAATTACAAGAAGTTTTTACCGTGTCGTCAAGTATTCAACGCACGCGTTTCAACGAAACGTTCGATACAATAAAACTTTTATCCGTACGCTTATTTTCAAGCCATTTTCTCCTACCTACGGTATTTTTTTTTTTTTTTTCGAGCAGCGCCCGATAGCACTTTTCGCAGTTTGATTGAATTTCACGGACCTCATATCGTTACATCAATTTTAATCCTGCCTTGTAGGTACAGCTATCGATTTTTTTCTTCTTTTCTCAGATTTCAATATATGACTTTAAATGATCTAAATTTTTACAGAGAGTTGCACGGAGGAGAGCGCTAAAAATGAATTTCAATTGTATCGGAAGTATCGCGACGAGATATGACCTATTGTAAATTTTGCCATTTTTTCAGAATTTCTCTCAGAAAAGGTGACCATTGTTAATATAGAAAGTCAGAGTTACAAAGGTTATTGAGTAATATTCACATGTACGTTGTCAATTTTAAAAGATTCACTTCGATTTAAATTTCACTTATTGCTATTAACACGTTCCCTGCCACCGAAAAATCGATCGCACCCTGGGCATGCATTCTGGACCGCATATGCTGCGTCGGTGGCAGCGAACGTGTTAATACACATTCTGCATACGCAAGAAAATTGAAATTAAAGGTAAATATTAAAAATTATTTGTAACTTCTGCGATTATCCAATTTCGTCACTCTCAAACGCGGTCATATTTAAATTTCATTCTGTGAAACGGCAAAATCTTCATTTCTATAAAACACAAGACACCTTCAAAAGTCTCCTATTGAAACTAAAATATAAACATTACACATAATTTTCTTTAATTTAACCGAGCAATACATTTCACGTCCATTACCATAAACAGCGTCCAAAACAAATCACGTCAATTATAACGAACGATCCAGTTCAGAACAAATCTGTAACTCGAGCTAGTAGAGTAACATTGACGGTTGCGTGAAAGGATACAACAATCGAGTGGATCGAACACTCGAGCCATGTTGTTTTGCCACCCACATTGCTGATATATTTAAGACCGAAATTGAAGTGAAAGTGTGCACAGTGCGAGCTAATTTCTAATGCGCCTATAGGCGCCAACAACAGTGAAATGGTTAAAGTAAAAATGAATGACAAATATTTGTGGACACTTCAATTCGGTCGCGTTTCTCAGTGCCTAATGCCTATTACCAATGCCCCCCCAAAAAAGAGAGATCACTATACTCTTTCAGCAAAATTCAAATACTTACACTTCCAAAACCTCTCCTCCGTCCATCCACTAATCGTGACGTCACCATCAAAACAAGACCGCGTCTACGAAATCGGCTGACGGGGTGGCGGTCGACAACGGGTGGTTCAATTAAAACGAGGTTTGGAAGGGGAGGTTAGAGTAACGAGAAGGCAAGAGAGAGAGAGAGAGAGAGTTTGCTTTACACTTGGACATCAGGCCAATCTCGTATCGGTGCTGGGATCATTCGTTTGAACACGTTTGTGGAACATAAGCAATGTGAGCACACTGTTTAATATTAACGTTGGTTACGCGTACATTATGTCGCGGATATTTACGTCACATGATGCGCGCGCGCGCCCTGTTTCGGGCAAGCAAGGGTTCAATATTTATAATACACGAGTTGAGCTGGTAAGAAGAGCAAATATTTTGTCAGTGGTTTCTAGAACTAATTTTGAACACAATTTATGGGATCCGGAAAGAGGAGGATCTTTGGGTCAATAATTGACGAACAGACGGGACGCGGTTATTTATTACACTTTGTGTGAACTTGACGTTAGAGGGTAGTTAAAGTATTTTGCGACCGGAAACTGCTGTATGCTGGTTGCAACGATCGGTTTGTTAGTTTTTGGTCGTGCACGTTGGTCTTGAGCTTTTTATATACTATAGTGATTTTTTAATGGTTTGATGGACGAAAAGTTGAGGATTTTTAGTTCGTTTATGTATTGGTAGGTTATTTTGTGTAAATCGAGATGTAGAGACAAGAGCGAAATCAGTGAACAAATGAAATCTGAGTGATATAAATTTTCAAGCTGAAATTTGGAAGATAAAGCAAGATGAATATCGTTTAGTTAAATGTATTATTAATTTTATACCAGTTTGGTGAATTTTTATGTCATTTTGAGAATTTTGAATTTTTATTTCCGCTTATCTTATTTGAAAGCTTCAAACCACTGAAATCTTGTCGATGAATTTGAAGTTGGTATGGTGAAATAAATTGATCCCCTTTGACTTGACACGAAAATCTGTTATAATTGTATTTTCACAATTGTAAAAATTATAAAATGAAAATTACGGATTTGGATTTGTCTAAACCGACCGAACTAATTAACCCAGGATTTATTATAATGTTACATATTACAATAATTTTAAGATATTTTGTAAATATTATTATTATCATTCATACAAAAAAGATATGGAAACATAAATAAATAGAATTACATGAAAGATGAGGTATAGTCGTAAAACTGTTAGAAACCTAATCTGTAACTAGCTAAAAGTTCCGCCAATTCTATGACACAAAGTAGAGGAACCAAAAACGTTCTCCTTTGAGCGTTCTTACGAATCAACCGATAAAAACTACAGAAACTTTAGCCTGCTCTGGACTGGTTCGGTACCGGTATACGAAACAGTTCTCGCGGGTTTTCCATTACAGGGCGAATTTATGAGAAGCTGTATAAAGTTAGCGGGGCCGATTTGCCATCAGTCAACGAGCGGCAAACAGTGAGAAAAGTGTGATCTTTCAGCGGACAAATGGCGGTCGCCATTTCCGCCGGCGTACTTCTCCGTTGCAGTTTCACTTCTTTCCACTTACCTTATTCGATTTCACTACCAAATGCGAGAAAATATACGTTTGCCGTGATAGTCGTCGGTCACATATCATCCTTCTGCAACGTGTCTCACCTCCGTCGATCGCGTATATTCTCCCTGAACCGTGCGGGAAGGAAGCGTAAATCGAAGTTGGCGAAGAAAGGGCGACGAAAACGGCGAGGGAAGAGAGTGCAAGAATGAGAGAAAGAGAGAGAGACAGAAGCAGACAGAGAGAGAGAGAGATTGAGAGAGAGAGATTGAGAGAAAGAGATTGAGAGAGAGAGAAATTGAGAGAGAGAGCTTGAGAGAGAGAGATTGAGAGAGGGAGAGAGATTGAGAGAGAGAGATTGAGAGAGAGAGAGATTGAGAGAGAGAGAGATTGAGAGAGAGAGAGATTGAGAGAGAGAGAAATTCAGAGAGATTGAGAGAGAGAGAAATTCAGAGAGATTGAGAGACAGGGAGGGAGAGAGATTGAAAGAAAGAGAGATTGAGAGAGAGAGAGATTGAGAGAGAGAGGATAGGGAGGGAAACAAAACTGGGAAAGATAAAAGGCCATGGGCGTTTGAGTCTCAATGGTACACCATAATGTATCATTTCGATGATCCGATCGTGAGTTACGGAGTTTCGAAGTACAGGAGTGGATTTACGGTGGTGCGTGGAAGTTAGCCGCTGATCCTGCTCCAAGTGGCGGAATTCACTCTTGCACTTTCGAACCCCATAATTCACGAACCGGCGGGATGTCCGGGGCGTTATGGAATAATCTACAGGATTCCCTTCCAACCTCCTTCTTTTTTTCATACTCTCCACCATTCGAATGAGACACCGCGAGCTTGAAAACAACCCATTTCTATTTTGCTTCTGTCTTTTTCTTTTTTAATAATCCTCCTCGATACGACGGGGGAAAATGGTTCGTTCAGCTTTTCGGCTTGTTTATCACCGTGGAATACAGGCTACAGGTGTGATGGGAAGATTCTTAAATAATTTACGAGACTATGTTAACGAAATGAGGGTTTTTAGCAGACAGGATTATTTTTGCTGTTGAAAATTAAGAAATATTACAGACTCTCTGATATGGCGAGATATGACAAATATTCGTGTCCATCGATGTTACGATGATCATTTTTGTAAAAATATTGGGTTTAATTTTAGTCGTGTCGTAACGAGAGAGATTCTTATGGATCCCGATGACGATTCGGGACTTCGGAACCTCTTTTGTTTATGGCGTGAGCGATTCCCGCGCGTGCGAGTGCTAGTCTTTTGTCAGACGCTTAGAGTCTTTGTCCAGACCACGTTGCGACTACACGAGCGCGTCTCTAATATTGTAAGAGCTGTTTGGTCTAAATATTATTTGTCAGGATTTGTCGTTGACGCCTCGTTCTTTTCTGGTCCGTCCTTATCAACAACACGCTTCCTAATTCGTTCTAATACAATCTCCCCCATTCTTATTTAACGCGTCCTTATATACGAGCCTTGACGCCCCTCTCTTGCCTCCGGGAAACCATGGCACAAGTTGGGGGTTTCTACCCAGACTTGGGTCCTTACCTGACCCAGCCCTTAGCGCGTGAGGGTGTCAAGGCAATCTCCCCCATTCTTATTTAACGCGTCCTTATATACGAGCCTTGACGCCCCTCTCTTGCCTCACGGGAAACCCTGGCACAAGTTGGGGGTTTCTACCCAGACTTGGGTCCTTACCTGACCCAGCCCTTAGCGCGTGAGGGTGTCAAGACGTTGGGACTAGGTCATAAACCCGCGCGAGTCCCGACATTCCCTCGACCATACTCTTACAATATTAACAACAAGTTGAAAATTATTCCATTTATTATGCTTTAAAAATTAACATTATTTCCATTGATTATCTCTGTACGCAACTAAAGCTTCGTTGACTTTATATAATAAAACAGTGTTATGAAACAAATTCGTTTTACTATCTTTTTGTACAACATGCTTTCGTAACTTATTACAAGATTATACTTTTTGGTGGTGTAATAACAAGACTGTAACAAGTTTGTATAACATTATGCATCTCGTTATTAATTAAAGAAGTCAAACGGTGGATGGTAAATGTTTCATAACCGCATTTATAATCGTTTCATAACTTCATGAAAAATGCTATTTAACATAATGTTATACAACCTTTTGTTTCTCTTTTTTCTGACAAGTTTTATAACTACTGCATAACGTTACGTTGTGCAGTGTAAACGCAACTTAGCACTACTCTCAACACCGATTTCCTAGAACTGACAAACAATCGAGCCACTCGAAATCCAAAACGATTAACTTCACATTCTGGAATTCTTCCAATTTTAGTATCAAAGCGCAAAATTGAATAAATTTAATTCGATGAAATTAGTCACTTTAGCTGTTGTAACTCAACGACGGATTTAACCGTGAGAGGTGGGATCGCAGAAAAGAAACACACTGACAGACTTCCTCTGTAATATGCATATAAAGTTTTATACGATAACTATTTACAGTAAATTCTCCACAAGTGTCAGTCCGCAAGGAAGCTAAACCTGACACTTGTAGAGTCAGGGACTACGTTTTCGAGCCTCGCGCCCGCCTTTGTAGTTTGCCGAACGTAGACAAGGACAGCGAATAAAAGATAAGGATGAGACGTGAGTCGAGGCAACCAAGCGATTTAAATACCAACTTTTTTAATTTTACGTTTTTTTATCCCGAACTTTTACGGGATACAGTGAACGGATACAATCAGTCACGCCAGACAGTGAACGTGTTAATAAGTAAATATTATTCAAATTATATCGTGTTTGATATCATTTTCATCAGAAAAATCTCACCAACATGTTAAAAAAAATTTCGGATGAAAAAAAGTAAAATTAAAGAAATTATATTTTTCTATTATGAATTGTCGAGCAGTGAAATCTCGTAAAAGAAACCGAGTGGTGTAGCGTTACAGGCTTGACGATAGGCGCAGCAATGACGCAGACCTAGGCGTAGGACCATCTATACTGACACTTGTAGAATCCAAACTGACTGACACTTGTGGAGAATTTACTGTACATCGCGACACAACGTGGACGCGCGTGGAGAACCATTGAGAAGCGGCCTCTCGCCGCCGATCGTCATTTATTGGTGACGTACGCACGCACTGAAGCCCCGTATCGCAATCGGGTCCCATTTCCAACATTAGCTTCCAAGTGGCTCAACGATAAAATGCAATTAACAATTATAAAATACCTACATTCACTTGAATCTCTCTAAAATGGAATAATCGAAGATCGAAACAAACGTCTATACACATTCGTTCTATTACACGCTCAAATAATTTTCCTTCTTACAATTAGTCTCTTAATTTCATCTGTACCTACGGGTCACCCACTTTCACCATTACTCACACTGGACTCTTCACCTTCCAACTCTCCTACATAGTCATAACTCAAAAGTTCATCTCCCCTAAATCCTTAAATATTTTCTCCATTCTCCCACCATCTTCTGTTTTACCACGCGCACGTCACGTAACGTTAAATAAAGTTCTGTTTCTGCGCAAGGACGATCCTTGATTGTCTTAAACTCAGCGTTACCCCGATATCTGCTCCGAGTATCGAGGAATTGGAGCAAACCGGGCATCACAGTTCGTTCCACCATTTCAAAACAACATCCTCCGAAAAATCAATCGCTACACGAATCTCGCCTGAGACGTACAATTCGACAATTTCAACTTTCAATTTCGCAACGTAACCAAACAATACACGTTCGTTCGCTCCACAGTTTCAAAATAACATCCTGAAAAAAATCAATCGCTACACAAATCTCGCCTAAGACGTACAAATTCGACAATTCCAACATTCAATTCTCACAAGTTTCAATTTCAACGTAACAAACTGCCCAGCGTGCCTTACCTAAAATCGAGCCAGAGTCCCAAAAACCCGCGTTATCACCACTTGGCGATCAGGTATCGCTCTCGAAACAGATTTAAATCAATCAATCAAGCATACTCGTGCACGCAGGCTCGACAGACTATCCGAATCTCGGCGTTAAATTTCAAGCGCGCAAATGGTAAACATTTTCTGGGGCTGGCTGTGCTCGTAAAACCGATCGACCTAGTTACAAATCATCCCTCTCTCCTTCCTAGAGCACCAGTCCCGGAGGATTCTAGCGGGGAGACGTACAAAACGCGCAAACACTCTTCTCCTCCTGTATTCGGTCCACCGCCATCCTGTAACTCCTTCTCTCTCTCTCTCTCTCCCTTTGCTCTCACCTTCTTCTTCCTTTTTCTCCCCTTTCTTCTCTTCGTTTTGTTTCACTCTCTTGTTGCCCGGTTTTTTGCGGCCGAGGCGTTAAACTGGGCGACTATTAAAATCGCGCCGGTTGCCAATTCCAGGCGAACGGCCATATTTCGGTGTCGAAACGTCGAAAAGGAATTCATGGCCACGGCTGGCCAGCCAGAACATCGTGAATTAAAGCACACCCCGGTAAATTGTCGGGGAGGAAGAAGCGTGTCGTCGGTGTTTTCTCGTTTCTGTCAGAAAAAAGGATGTTCGTTCGTTCGTTCGTTCGTTCGTTCGTTCGTTCACACGGGCCACCGAGCACTTAGCGAATGATTTTTAAATTGAATCATGTTTTTTCCCCGAGGCTATATCGCATTCACTCTGCCCCTGTCGCTACTGTTGCTACTGCTTCGGTTTTTCTTTCTCCCTTTTTTATCTCTTCTTTCTTCGGCTGCGTTTCGCCAGATTCGCGGGATACAGCTACTCGAGAAGAAGAAGAAGAAGAAGAGGTGGAGGAAGAAGAAGTACGTGTTGACAAGTAGTCTAGAGAAGTGGAACAACTCTTCCGGCGGTTTTCTTCAACGAGACAAGAAGCAAGGACTGGTTTTTCGCGAGCCGGCAATTACTCTCGATTGTTTGGCCTGGCTGTCTTTGTTTCGGTGTAAATACCGCGATCGATGTATGCTTCGAGCTTCTCTTTGTGCAATCTTCTCTTCTTCGTGGCGCAGTTTCCACTTCTGCGGGCAAATATGCAGGTTCTCTTGGATGGTTTTTGTCGGATTGTAATTATCAGCCTTTGTTGTGCCGCTTGTTAGTTTTTATCGGTTATCTTCTCAGAAAAAGAATAGCAATTTGCGTTGGTTTGATATACTTTCGTGTAATAAGGTTACTTAAGTTTCTTTCTTTTACGACTTTTTTCTTATTTTTCGTCGAAATATATTTGTAGAGATTAGATCGAGACTATTTTAGGAAATTACGTTGTAATGTTAAGTTAGTTTATTCTATAGATCCGTACCTTCCTAATTTTAATATTGCAGATGTTAAAATTATTGACCCAATCTAAGAAGCTTCATCGTGAGCTTTTAACCATCAATTGCGAAGCGTGTATATAGGGATTTTTACTATAAATGATAAAATTGAGTACATTGTTATGTAAAATGGTAATTCTACCGAATTCATTTCTAAATATTGGGTTGTTCGGAAAGTAATTTCGTTTGTTTTGGTGAAAATGAAAGACGATTTTCTTATAGTGTATAAATATTTTATTGAATTATAGATTCTCCACTTTGGTCCAATACCTTTTGCCATCTTTCTGGCAGTAGCATGATTCCACGCTCATAAATCTTCCTATCTTTGCTGGCAAAACACTGATCCAAGTGATTTTTGACGTCCTCATTAAATGTTGTAAATATAAATTAAAATTATTAGGAGAGATGAAGAGAAGATTAAGGGATAGAATATTAAATACGGAAAGTTCTACATCCTCAGATTATTACACTATGCACGTTTCTTTGATTTCTCATTGAAATATTTAAAAACCAAAAATCAAGGCAATTTTAAAAAATTACATTATTAGGTTCCTTGAGTTAGTTTATTTAGTGATCCTGTAAAATTCCTGTGAAATTATGCTACGCGTCTTTTTTCGCTTTGTCATCTAAATACTCGAGTAAAACTCAACACATTTCACAAAAGTACTTTTCCTCGACGTAACAGAAAAAATTCTATTTCTGTGTCAAGACAGAGAATGTAAAAATAAAGTCTCTCAAAGTTGCTAAAATTTTTCTAAACATACGTAGATTTTCACTGGACTGCGAGAATAACGAAATTTGCACCTGTTGTACCTTGCAAATTAACTTATGAAATGTTAAGTAACGAGGCTCCAGTAACCGAGCGTGCGGTATATAAATCTGGAATGAAAATGCTCAGGTTTGAATTTCTTATCTAGCGAACAATGGTTAACTTTACATGGTTTTTAAATACGCGAAGTTCGCTCTCTTTTCCGCGTCTTATCACCGCGGCGAGGGAAACTCGATTTCTGACGCGCGAGATTCTCGAGAAATTTGACGCCGAGCCGGCAAGTTTCCGCGGCACTCGGTTTGTCAGACCGCAATTTAGATTAAAAGGAATAATTACAACGGCTATTTTGCACGAAACTTCACCTGCTCGTAAATCTGCTCGCTCACTTCTCAACCGCGAATTTTACCGGGAAGTTTCGTACACCGATAACAGAACGAAATTAAGACACCTCGCTTTCCATTACGCCGGCAAAGGCGGAATAATTGAACGACGAAGGGAGAAAATCAGATTGTTCTCTGAATAATGCGGAGTATTGTGTATATTGTGCTATCTAAACGTTGCTTAAATTCGATGAATTATCCGGAATAATTCTTAGACAACGTCACTCTTACTTATAGCAGTAACTTGTACAATATCTTCGTGAGTTTGCGTTGAATTCAATTCTAACGTGATAAACTGTACTTAATTAAAATTATAAGCGTGTTGCAGTAAATCTAGCATGCAGTACTGTATTCAAGTTTGAAGTGTACGATAGAACGTGATAAATATAGCGTGGAAAGTAATCTTTGAAAATGGGAAGTTAATGGTTTTGAAGTAAATATCGTCGGTTTGGTGGTGAAACGCAGTAACAATTGAATATTTCGAAGTGATAACCACCGATTTCGATGAAATTTTTGGAAAAATATTTGACACGTATTTTTTTATATTATTTAGGTTTATATTGGTTAACTTTCACGGTGAGTAGGTGAAAATTGCCCTCAAAGTTGGAAATAGTAAATATATTTAGTCTAATATCCCAAAAACTGGGGAGAGAAAGAAATATTGTAAGTTGACGAATTTTGTACTCTTCAACAATAAATTTGAAAAATAAAAAGTAATGAATAATTTAGTATTTTTCAAATTTTGTCGCAGGAAAATATAAGATTCGTCAATTTACCACTCTTACCTCCAATAATTCTCGAGATATTAAACCAAATATGTTTGTTACCTCCATCTTCGATGACGATTTTCACCCTTTTATCATGGACGATCGCCAATAATAAAAAAATACGTGTCAAATATTTTTTTTACTGCTACCATTCATCAAAGTTTCATCAAAATCGGTTAATTTTTATTTTTTAAATGTTCCCTTGTTATTGTCTTACAAGAATATCCACAATACAGTAACTGTTACATCTTGCCCGTGGTAGTTACAAGTTAACTTTCGAGCTTTGTCGAATTTGCACGTGGTGTGCCGACTAAGTTTAGGATGACCTCCGTGTTTAGGAGGACAAATAACTATTTTCTGAAGAACTACTCGTACGGTTGTCAGATGAATTCTGTCGATCGAGGGCTCGGACAATTTCCGAGACACCTCGGATACGAGCCTTCAGCGGTGGTGAGACACGCGGGTTGGTCAACTACATTTTCGAACTCGACAAGGGAGGTGGTTGAATCTAACGCGTTTGCCAATCATTAGGTACCGAAAACTAACTAAGGTGACGACCCCAAGTCAACGGTCACTCTCAAGTGCCCGTGCACCCTTGAGTGACGCGCGCGGAAACTCCGCGTGTCTCGAACAATGGGCGCAGCAGGTAACAAATCTGGGTAGCGCTTCGACGCTAACGAAGCATGGTCAGATAGAAATCAAAGGACTAGAAAGCTAAAGTATGGCAAGCAACATCGAAATTCAAAGTGAAGGTAAAATGCTCGATGGCCTCCCAAGTTTATGACCGCTGCGAAAGACCGGGGAATTTCCAGACCCACGTCTGGAAACGTATTAATCCTAATGACTTAACAGTAACTATTAAAATTGATAGTCTCCAAGACTGCAGAAATCTTCAAAAATAGAAATCTCCAAGAAGCAAATTACAAATTTTCTGAAAAATCCCCGAAAAACATTGATTGTTTAGGAATTAGAAGAAGACAGGAAGTTGAACGAAACTGTGAAAAGCATTGTTCACCTCTCGAAAGGGGAAGCATCCATCAGGTTGCTTAATGATCAGCCTGTAATCGACGAGCGTTTGCACAAGCAAAGCTTAAGCGAGGCATAAGCGTTGGCTGGTAAATCGGGGGCAATCTTATTTCCATCGCAGTCGAGGATAGTTCTGGTTGTACGTACGTCGATTTAGTGTCTTCGACGGGAAGTTTCCAGATGCTTTTAGCGGCCTTGGTTGGCGTGCATACTTCCGGCCTGCTGGCTGGCTTACGGGACCCTTCCTATGCCAATTAAGCGGATGTCTTGGAGGTTGGAGGACTCGACAGCTTGCGGGCTAAGTGGTTCTAATACCTTTAACCAGAATATGTCCGAACTTCAGCACGAGCATAGAATCAGAAGTCCTGCACCATTCTATGAAGCCCCATGAAGATAAAGAACGCTGAGCCTTGAACGAGATCTCCATTGTAGTCCTGATATTGAAATCGAGCATTCATGCAAAAGCCAAGAATTGTTTGAGGATGAAACAGCAGCCCGTGCTTTACCCGATATTTGCTTGTGTACTTTTTACTCATTCTATTTTATTCGCAAATTCGATTCTATTTTCTGAGGAAAATCTTCTTCGTGAGTACTGTGGATTGAAGAAATTGTACTGTGTACCTACTCTTTCTTCTTGGTTTCTTACGTGAGAATTTAGAAATGCAAAGTTAAGCTAGCTTTGAAGAATTATTTTTGGAATATCTTTTCATTATATTTACAATAACTTTGTAATAATATTTTTTCACCATTTTTACAATAATTTTGTAATCATATTTTTTCACATTATTTTTACAATAGTTCTGCAATAATATTTTTAAATTATTTTTACAATAATTTCACACTAATATTTTCTAATTATTTTGACAATAACTTCGCACTAATATTTTCTAATTATTTTGACAATAACTTCGCACTGATATTTTTTAACTATTTTTACAATAATTTTGTAATAATATTTCTTCATTATTTTTACAATAGTTCTGCAATGATATTCTTAAATTATTTTTGCAATAGTTCTACAATAATATTTTAAAATTATTTTTACAATAATTTCACACTAATATTTTCTAATTATTTTGACAATAACTTCGCACTAATATTTTCTAACTATTTTTACAATAATTTCACAGTAATATATTTTCATTACTTTTACAATAATTTCACATTAATATTTTCTAATTACTTTTACAATAATTTCACACTAATATTTCCTAAATATTGTTACAATAATTTCACACTAATATTTTCCAATCATTTTTACAATAATTGCACACTAATATTTTCTAATTATTTTCACAGTAGTTAAAAATTGGGGGACAGTTAAATTCCGCATTTCTTTTAAAACAGAAAGCAGAGTAAAATTCGTTTAATCTGCAGTTGAAATTGAGAACGAATTAGTAAAATTATAGTTGAAAATAACTCGGCGTTACGATAAATATTTCTCAAGGAGCATTTCCTTCGAATATAATCATTTGTGGATTCAGAACTTGTTGCATATTAAAATCAATACGCAAAATGGACTTGCGGTGAATTGTTAAGTCTGTTAGGCAAAGGGTTCCGCGGCATTAAGCGATTGTAACAGGTACTTAGCCAGAGTGTAATCCTACTTACCGCATAGCCTAGAAAACTCGTTTCAAGTTGCAGACATAGCAGGCTTCTGTGGTACTTTGAAATTTTCTGACGTCAAGTTTACGAAGTAAATTGAAACTAATTGCACTTGTCAGTATTGATGTTTACTTTTGCTACTCGCGATCCGAGGAAACAGTCTGTACAGCTTTATTTATCGTGACAAAAGATTACCAAGCCTTAAAAGAAGCTTTTTATATTCGACTAATTCATTACTCTCGACGAATGAAGCTTAAACTAACTTCGATTATAAAATATGACAATAAGCATTTTTGTAATGTAAAAAATTTTCTCGTGTTAGGTTTTGAATATGAAAAAATTCACTTACTATAGTACTGTTTTAATGCGGTATAATTTTAAACTAATCATTTCTTCAACTTTATACACAGAAATATTTATCACGTCGTTATCTCAAACGTTTGAAAAAATTCAATAATATTTTATCGAGATTTCGGTATTAAACGAATTGATTCCAATACTTTAGAGAATAAAAAGAATCATTGTGTGAATGACCGAGAGACTAATCAGCCTAAGATCGTGATGTGTGCAGAAGAGATTTCTTCGATTCATTAACTTCGACTCGAGAGTTACTTTAAGCATTCTTAAAAGATAATAAACGCTCTGCGCGTAATTTCGTGCAATTGTGAAAAGAAAGATTTACGAGAATCTGGGAATTTAAAACTTCCACATTTTAAAGAAGATTTCTGTTCTTCTGTAATCGAAAGATTTTCTCAAGAAAACCTTATTCCACTCTATTCTTCTTCGTTACATTTCAAAAATTTCTTTCACCTTCTGTTTAACAAATAGCTGAATTTCACGTATCACGATATTTCAGGAAACTTATTCCACTCTATTCTTCTCCATTGCGTTCTAACTTCCTACAACATTTTACAACTTCTGAAAAATTTCTTTCACCTTCCGTTAATAAATACTCGAAACGTACGTATTACAGAATTTCGGAGAATGCTTTCGTATCGGCATAAATTGATGAAAAATTTCAGTTGAAAGGAACAGGCGGAGACGGTGAATGCTCCAGTGGAAACCAATGATCTAACTTAAGTATCTGTTAAATCGTAAGACCAAGTGGTCGTACCATATATTTCGACGGTGTGCCCGAATATCTTCCAAGTTCGCGCACAGACAAGGATGTACAGATGAAGTTGGAGGAAGTTAACCGGTTCTCTTCTTGGCTCTCCTCTCTTTCTCGTGCTTTACTACCACCGCGCAAGTCCCAGACGTGTTTACGCAAATGCGGTGAAGTGTTGCTTTCCCGGAAAACTCGATTTATTCGACAAGAGTATAAAGAAACGAACACAGATACTGTGAGCCGTAAGACACGGGAGAGAGAGTAAAGTTCTGTTAACTGTTTCATGAACTGACTTTGCACAATGCTGCAGGATTTATGCTAAATACGAATGAAAGGAAGATTTCTAAATATGATACTTTCGTGTTGTGCAATGCAAGAGACGAGTCTGTATTTTTATCGACAAGAAATTCGTTCAATTGTGTGAATAAGTGATTAAAAATGTGAAAGAGCGAGATTTAAATATATCATACCTGAAATTTATGAAAACTTGAAGTAATTTTTCATTTTCGCAATGCTGAAAATTTTTTTGTCAAAGTTTCCTATGTTGACGATTTTTTCCCAAATTTTGCAACGTTGAAGACTTTCTGTCAAATTGTGCAATATTGAAAATTTTTTGAACTTGGAATAAGGTCAAATGTTATACGTGAATATTTCATTTCAGTCTAAATTTTCACCTGAAGTATAAAATTTGCAAATTCTTCGCGAGACTTAGGAAAATAAAATTTTGTAATATTTCACGTATCTTTAATAACAGAGCTAGGATGTATTTTTAGTCGATCGATCAGCTGTTTTTTTATCTCAGATTAATCAGAACACATTCGAGCAAGAAACGCGTTAAACAGGAGAAAGGAAGGACGGTTTTTCCGAGTTATTTAACATTGTAAAAGAACAGATGGAGCGTAAGAGCAATGGAACCTGAACATCAATTTCAAGAATGAACATCAACGACCATAGTAAATCCTAGGTGTACCTTTAATAGGTAAAACACATCGTACAGAATGTGGAAGCGTCGTCCCAATCGAATCTTCCCAATTGCATTACATTTTTATCCACGTCCTACGGTGCTCTGAGTACTGTATTATAAAATAGCCATAGAACTTTCATATTTTGTACCTAAAAAAATGTGCACTATAATATAGCATAATAATACTGGAGATATAATAATTACAGCAAAAGAAATTACTATGTGCACTATAATAACTAGACTGCGGATTTTTATGCAAATTCATATTTTCGAGAATACAGTAAAGAAAGTAGAACTTCGGTAGAAAATTATTTCACCTATCAGGTATTATAAAAATCACAATAATTTGTATATTTTTTCATATTACATGCATTCTGTGCAATTTTGCACCTTTCAATTTCCTATAAATGCGTCAAAATCCGCAGACCAATAATAACCAAGCAAAAAAGAAATTAATTGCTGCAATACAGCTCCAAAAAAAGAACAAAATAAATTCAAATGTAATAAATAATTTCAGTACCGAATAATCACCTTTTATTCAACTTGAAACTATTTCAAACAATCTAATCTTCTTACCGTGAAAAGATACCACTCGCAATGGAAATAAATTTTTTACTTTAAATTAAATTTGAATTATTTAAAAAATTTTTTACGAACGTCTAATATCGCCTCGTGCAAATGCCATAAATTGCCGAGAAGCAATGCAAGGAATACGTCGATTCATCGTAAATTAAGTTCAAGAACGAGCACGGGAAATAACGTTGAAGTGAAAACCGAGGGAACGAATGATACTTTCGACAATCCCGACTGGAATCGGTCTGTATGACAATTAAAGGGACCATGGGGCGCGTCATGGTGGAAGGGTGTTCTACAAAGGGTCAGACAGCTTGCGGGTTAAGTGGTCGTATTACGTTCAAGCCCGGAACGTGGTGGAACTTTTCACATATGGCGACGGAGAGGGACGATTTAGCTGTCTCAGGGAGGATGTTAGGGTCGTGAAGCTAACCTAAAGTTTGTTGTAACGTTGGTTATTGCGCGACCTACTGTCGTCTAATTTCTTTCCGGAACGATCTCTAAAACGAGTTGGGAAATTGACTAATTTAAACTGGTATGAAGTTATCACTGCTTGCTGTAATATCCATATAGTAGCGAAGCAACGAAGAAATCAGGTTTTTCGTACATATTAGAAACACTCACTGCAAGCTCGCACAAAGTTCGAGAGTGTTTAGTAAATAAGTAAAAAACACTTACTTACCAACAAAAAGTTTATCTATGACGATAGTAATTCGAGGATAAAGTACAAAAGTTCTAAGTGGCAGTTTAACTGTAAAATTCAAATTCACAGTTTGATTCAGTTCTATGGAATCTTTAAAGTTATCACATATCCTTGCAAATCTTACAAATTCCTCAAGTTCCGTTCAAAATCTTCATTTCGAAATAAAGAAACTTAAATCTGTATTTCATATTTAATATAAAATAGAAACGAAAATTGCAAATAACATATTTACAGTACAATATCAGTTTTTACTTTAAGTATTCCGAATTCGCGAAGAAAACAATTTTAAGAAATTCATCATCTTTAACCCTTTGACTGCTGTCAACTAGAAAGTAAAACTCTGGCTGTGTACGGCTGAGTTATGGCATTAACAGTCATACATTTCCTTAGCCAAATCACTTTTCGCTGAATGTTTTGTATTTTACATTTGCAAAATAAGTAATTTATAAATATGAATACGAAGAGCGATTATCACTGAGCGTCTATAGGCGCCGATAGCAGTCAAAGGGTTAACAGTCTCACTTGTCACATTTTTAAAACGAAACTATTTCAAAACACTGTGCAGCCTAAGCCTGAACATTCTAAGCCCAACAAAAGAAATCAATTTCGCTCAATTTCCAATGAAGAGACTATCGTACACGTGGACATATCGTTCCACCTATTCCCGAATTTCGCTCGAAAGAAGAATACACGAAGAGAAGACAAGGAGGAATGATCCTGGCGCGAACTGTAGCTCTCTGGCACAGATAGCCGGTGGAAAAAGGAGAAGAAGGTCACGGAACGAGGAAGCTGGAGTGTAGGAGAGAGAAGAAAAGGAAGAGGAGACAGTGGCACACAGGCGAGCAGAGCCAGACTGGACGGCGCTGGGCTCGTCGTCCGCGTGGTAAACAAAGCTGTAACTCTCTTCTCGCGGTGAGGAATCAATGCCTAGGGAAGCTCTCTCGAGGAACAAACTCGCGGAGGAAGCCCCCTCGAAAAGGCATCCATCTTAGTTTCGTTGTAACGTGCATGTTGATGCACTCTAGGGTGATACCGTTACAAAATACTACTATGTACCTACTTTTTCTTCTTTTTACTTCTCTCTCTCTCTCTTTCTCTCTTACTTGCTTCGTTGGAGAACAGTTTTTCCTCTTTTTTTTTCGCCTAGTGTCTTTCGCTGTTTCCAAGGGATCGGTAGAAAGTGGTTTAGATATTCAACGATGGTGTAGGTTTACTGAGGACGTAAATCACTGTCTCGTGGGGTGGTTAGTGAAGATTCGTGGTGTGGAATTGGGTCAGTAAAGTAGAAGTATTTACTGTCCTGTTTATTAGGAATTATTGATACGGTGTGTAATAAATTCATCGGTTTTACAAGTATTCTTTATTACGTTTTCTGTATATTTTAATTATTTATTTAGATTTTTGAAGATACTCTAATTACACGTTAGGTAATGGGTTGATTTACTGATGAAACACAAAATCAATATGTATCTATTGTTTCTCAGAAATTGAATTCAAAAATTCTTGTTTTATGTGACATACCATATTAGAATAAATTTTGACTTAGATGAGACTTAATTTTGTACAAAAATCCGTTAGCTAACAGATAAATATATCGTTGATTTACTGAGAAAACATACAAAATCAATATGTACCTATTGTCTCTCAGAAATTGAATTTAAAAATTCTTGCTTTATGTGACACAGAGTGGAATAAATTTTGACTTAGATCACACTTAATTTTGTACAAAAATCCTTTATTTATTATATTATGACTCATTTAGCGCGTGTTATTAATATGCAAAGGAGTAATTTTTATATTTAAGACTTGAGAAAAAAGAAAATAAAGAAAATTGTTACATTTTTTCACAATTTTCTACTTTTACTGTGTTTCACGAGAATACTAAAGTACATGTGTGTAATACTCATACATCACGTAATAAATTCTCAGTTGTTACTTAAAATTAAATTTCAAAACAGAATTTAACAAACTGGTGAAACAGTACAAATCTCGTTCAACGAATTTTAAGCTTTCGTTGAATTTTTTGAAACAGCTTCAATTTCATTTGAACCTTTCTTCGAAAAGCAACGAAACAAGTGCATTTCTATTATTTAAATAAGGGGATGTAAAAGTAGAAGCTCGGTACACTTCCGTCCAGCAGATTAATGATTCCGTTTCTGTTTGTTTAAACATGACTAACCGAAGTAAAATGCACACTTAACGACATTCTTCGGGGAGAATCGCAAAAAGTGCGCAGGTTGTCGGGAAGTCAAGCAACCGAAACGAAAGCAATGACTCACGGCAGTGATTTTACAGCGAGAAATTAATGATTCGAGAGAACTTCAGAGAGTGTCTAGCATTCCGAATCTCTTCTCAGGCATCTATCTTACTTGCCGCATAAAGCAGCGGCCGACGACTTTGATGCGCGAAGAAAAAGGAACGAACGATGAAAAACTGGATTTTTGGTAGTTTCGAAATTTTTTGTTTTTTATTCAGAAGTGGAATATACGAAATTCTTTTTAAAACAAGAAACAATAGTATAGAAATGTTCCTTCATTTGTTCAATTAATTTTGGAAAGTGTAATTTAAACAAATTGAAATATTTGGTACTTCTTTGGAGTTTGTAAGAAAACAATTGACAGCGTTCTAGAATGAAAATTAAAATTAGTATTCTAAATTAAATTATTTTAAAATTGAATAAACGTTCGCGAATTTTATTCAAATTAAATGATACATCAAACGCAGTAAAATATCAAAATGTCATCCGAAGTGAAATTTACAAATTACCAATAATGGCGTGATGAGTAAATACGGAAATGCAAGGTTTTGGGATTGTTTCATTTTGTTACCTTTATACCGCAAAAATTATCCGTATTCACAACAATCTCCTGCGTTATACAGGGTGCCCCGTAACTCCTCGAACACCCGGAAATGGGGGGATGCTGGGGTGACTCTGAACAACCTTTTCCTTTACCAAAATGTTGATAATAAATTGCGTTAGTGAAAATTTACAAAAAAAACTTTTTATTCGAAAAAAAAAAAATAAAGATCACTACAATTTTTTTTAATGAAAACATTTTTTTATGTGCCAATCAATGCTTATGAGAATTCTCTTCAAAAAAGTATTAGAGGACTTAGGTCGAAAATTGATTAGCTTAGAAGTTTTGAGTTTTGTCCCGAACGCCCATATACGCGAATCACTCTGTGACGGCAAAAAACCATTTCTCTAAGCCTTATAAAAATAGCAGTGCAAAGTCAAATATTTTTGACAGCGATGTGTAACCGAGAAGTCACGCGTACGCGTCGTTCACGATAGCGCGCGGGTGAATCTCTATTCGCCGTTCCTGAGCGCGGGCGCTACGGGCGTTGTGATTGGCCAGTGTTTTTCGTTAATAATTCGAAAACGAAGCTTCAAACTACATTTTGGTAAAGGAAAAAGTTGTTCAGAGTCACCCCAGCAACCCCCCATTTCCGGGTGTTCGAGGAGTTACGGGACACCCGGTATACATTACATATATAAGTAAATGAGAAATCAAACTGGATACAGGGATTGCAGATAAAACAAACGAACAGCTGTTATAAAACACGCGTGTCTTTCGTACATATACCTAATTATAGTTTATCAACTTCTAATACAACATTTCGTTTACCGAATTGAAATAATATTTGAACTTAATAACAATTCCCACATTGATAACAACCAGCAAATATCACGACTATACTGTAACACTTATCAACAGTCGATAAAAAAATTAACACGTTTCGTGAAAATCAAGATAAAAAGGTCCACGAACGATTTCGAAGAATTATGCTCTTCGCTTTGACAAAATTGATCACGTTTTCGATAAATAAATCGAAACGTAGGCTAATAACAAAAACCTCCAAAAAAACAAAGTAAAAAAGAAAAAAATAAATAAAGGGGCGAAACAAAGGTATCGACAAATCAATCGAAGTTACGATAAAAATTGGAATAGTGGGTACAATTCAACTGTACCGTTCGACATCCGTTTTTCATTCCATTCAAAGACACAGCAGCAACATTCGGTTTAACAAGCCGCGTGGGTCCCTCCGGCATTTTGTGGCCGTTTGAGCGATGACGTCGAGGTGAAAACCACCGAGGGAGAACCTGTGGAACACTTGGCAGCGTACACTGAGGTCAATCGCTCGTGACGAAGGTTTTACAAGGGTGGGAAATGAGGGTCGGGGTGAGACTATTTCAGCAACCATGGTTAAGCCCTCAAAGGTGGTTAAGTCGAGCACAAAGTTGCGTTTAGTGGCTTTTGTATGATACGTTACGGACACGGGACTTATTGTCCGACCGTGGATGAACTTTTCTACTTCTTTCGAAAGTAGAATTTGTAGACTTTTACGTTCCTGTTTATCCGATACGTAAATTATTCTTTCCCTGGTGTTTTTATTGTTCACATTTTCTTTTGTGGTTTTGTGGTTTTCTTTTGTGGTACTGTGTTTAGACAGTAATTATATTGATAACTATGTTACGACAGAAAAAATACAAATATAGAAAATTTTAGGAAATAAGGTAAACGTTAAATTGCTGTGCATCGCTTGAAATTGAAATTATACTATTTAACAGGAACAATATTATGATTCGAAATAGGGCTGCTATAAACCTTTTTCAAATAGTAAACAATACACGCAAAATAATATTTCTTTAGAAACCCTCAAAGCTGTGAAAAAATTTTTTTCATTGATAAATGGTTGTAAATGGTAATAATTTTGTATATTTTTAATAATAACTTTGTGCCACAAAATGTTTCAGACTGATTACCAACAAAATTTATTTTTGTTAGTTTTGTCACTCTTTTATTGTAGATTTCTAGCAAACCGACAACTTGAAATCTGTCTTTACAGAATTATGCAAATTCTAAAAAGACAGACTAAAAAGTACGTAAATTATTTTCCTCTTCTTATTCATATTATTCACAATTTTTGTGGATTAAGTGCACGAATTTTGCACCCTTACAAAATTTTGGAAATAGCATAAAAGTAAAATTGTTGTGTATCACTTTTAAATAATTTCACGGTGAACTGTATTTACGATACAATTTTCATACACAAACAATCTTTCTAAATAGTAAAAGAATTAGCCAAACAGTAAGAAAAAAACATTTTCACTAATTAATAACTTTGAAAAATTTACTTTCGATAGTTGTGTCACTCTTCTATCAAACCGACGTCAATTTCTTCAAGATTACACAAATTCTGAAAACACGATAATCCAAAACTCAATTTTTTAAACAATTTACACGAAAGCATCCCTTTGACACGAACTTCTCCACTACAATCCCCCCTCCCCCAAAAGAAAAAAAAAACAAATATGTGTCGCGAAGCGTACAGTTGAATCTCTCGTCTCCATCCATTCTTTACCCAAAGAATTCTCAATTTCCGTCGCTAAAACGCGGCTCGCGTTTCCATCGTATCACGCTAGCGGCCAAGTACCAATGGTTCGCATCGATCAGAACGCCTCTCCCGTCGTCCCGCCGAAAGACAAACGTTCGTTGTTCGTCTGCGTCCGCGTGAAAGTATCGGACAGATTTTTCGGCGTGCTAGCTACCGTGCAATCGCCCCGACGCCGACCGTCTCGACGCTGGCGCGTGGGTCGTTGCGGAAGAGACATAACCGCTGTTACGCTGACAGCCGGCCCGGATAAATCGAGGTGAAAATTCCAAGCGCGGGATAGGAAAAACGAGGGGGAAGCGCGGAACTGTCACGAGTCGGTGCCGACGTTGCCGCTGGTTATGGTCGCCGAGACTTATGACAATGGAGTTGCATCCGAGACCCGTTGCGCCACCGAAAGCGTTATGCAGCGGGGAGGAGTTGCCCGACCCAGGCTTCTTCTTCCGCAACTGCGGTAAAAGTCCGCGAAGAGTTTTTGGGACGCGACTGCGGCGAAGTGGAGATGCGTGAGTTCGGTGTTTGGGGAATGTTCGATGGTATTGTAGAATTTAATTTTTAGGAGGACATTTGTTTTTTGCATAGGTAAAGAGATTTTTTATTGGGAAGTTTTGCGGTGAATAACGATTGACGTAGAGCACTGATTTTTGAGCAGTGTGTTGCGAGAGGTCCATAGGTGTGTCGAAGATTGTTTAATGAAGGAGTTAACCCTCGCCCAGCAAATGCCGGGTCACTTTTAACCCATGTCTTAAGCATAGCGAACGGCAACGTCTGTCCGTTCGCTGGACTAAATTTTATCGCTGTAAGATAAACAAATTACTATGTGGAGAGTTCTAACGTCTTTAGTCAGACAGTATTGAATACAGCAGCGAGAAGAAAAGATCGAAGAACAGATCGAGATGCTACAAATTCATAGGAAATGATATCAAATACAGCTCAAAATGTATAACATACCTAAGACATATATGGATCGTTTATTTTGAAAGTGGTGTAAGTCCATTTGCAGCCCGTAAGTATACATCATTTTAGTAAAATACGCCTAAAAGAACTTTATATAACCAAATTACATATTGATAAAACAGTAGAAACATTGCCAGACTTCATATAATTTGCCTTAATTTTTTAATTAACAGATATGTTAACCTTTAATTTTCTTGAAACAAGAGAAAATGGACTTACACCACTTTCAAAATAAACGGTCCATATGTTCACAACAAGTGATAAAAAAAAATACAATTTTATGCACACAATGTACATAAAGAAAGTAAATAATATATTTATGAAACATTTATATTTTTTGTTCTAAGATTTTTTGTTATAAGATGATATTTATTACCTAAAGACTAGTTCTGAAATGTTGGGATTTTATTGAACTACACGTTTACATTATTAAAGTATATATATTAGAATAAGTATGGATTACAATATTACGATGAATAACCACTGAGAGTCGAACCACACACGTGGCGGAGATCCCATGTCTAGAATAACAAAAACAGGATCGGTACCAATTGTATGGGTCAAAAGAGACCCGGCGTTGGCGTACCGCGTCACTGCCCGACCAGAAATTTCAGTTAGGCAGACATTAGGTCCGCATTAGGCTAGCCTAATTTGCCTGTTAGGCTCGCATGCGGTATGTAACGCGAAATATTCACGACCGCCTAATTGGGAGAGCCGCGTTAGGGCCGCATTAGTCTTTCCCAATGGCTCTCCAATGAGGCCAACCGCGTTAGGCCCATATTAGAATAGCTTCAGTAGGCTGTCATTGGGAGACATTAATGAAATCTGAAAGCTTGTTGAAAGCTCTCACGCAAGCGTACGTCCGACACTGAGATGTCTGTAAATATTCCTACGTATAAGTTTGAGAGCTCCACTCCACCTAATTTAGGTATGCGCTCGGCCATCCCCATTTGGGCCACGTATGGCAACTGTTAGGAATTCCCAACCTGAGCGTGCGCTCGGCCACCCCCATTTGGGCCACGTATGGCAACTGTTAGGAATGCCTAAATTAGGCGTGCGCTCGGCCACCCCCATTTGGGCCACGTATGGGACTTGTTAGGAATGCCCAACTTAGGCATGCATCATTCCTTCCGAATTAGGACCTAATGCGGTAACGATTAGGCTTGCAGCATTTAGGTGTGTCTAATCGTTTTCGCATTAGGCATGCCTAACTGAAATTCTAGTCGGGTTTTTTGATTGGCTGTTCGAGGGTTAAATGTGGATTATTATGTTAAATTTTTGACGTGTAAATAAGTTGTACGAAGAAATGTTGAAAAAGTAAGGGAAAGAAATATTACCTTTTCTTTTGTGAATCAGTCAAAAATGTATACTTTTCTGTCAGATCGGCGAAAAAATGTAATATATTTTTTAGTGCGCTGTAGAATTTTATTAATTAGTTTATGTGTATCGTGAGATAAAAAGGTTAAAAAATCTCTGTCATGGAGTATGATATATACTCCAGTTTATCAGCATTGGGAATTTATTACGTATTAAATGTGAGCTAAATAGAAGCAGTCGTTAGAAAATTATTGAAATTAAGAAAAAATGTATTCAGTTTACAATAAAACAGGCCATCTAATTACTTCCTTTAGTTATGGTAGCACGAGAAATTTATTATACGTAATTTAAATGGTTTCAAAGGGCGAATAAGACAGAAGAAACATTTTTTTTGTTAGAAGAAATGGCAAAAACTGAAAGGAAGTTTCATGTTTGATTTAAAATTTCGGCCTTGAATTTTAAATAAAACAAAAATAAAATTTCGTCCTTGAAAAAAATAGCAGAAATTCTTCCAACTTATGCACCCTTCGAAATCCTTTAAACCTTTATGGTTTATGTTTATTAAAAATATCACACAGAAATATAATATCGAAATAAAAATATAATTTACGATCTAGCTTTACATTAAATTATCATCGCGCGTAACTTTAGCATTGGATAATTTGACTCGCGTTTTCCGTTGTGAAATTCAGCAGAGTTTCACTGAAAGTTAGAGAGAATGGAGCCGCGGCTCTGTTTGTGTGCAAACGTAGCAGCTTTTCTACGAGATACACGCGGTTCGGGAACTGAAAACGATTGAAGCTTTACGTGGCCAAGGGAAAATTCAAGGAAATAGAAATTCAATAGGTTTGAAGTTATGTAATGGAGTAGTCGCGGCACTGATTTGCATGTAGAAAGGTATTAAAATATAGTCTAAAACAAATTTTCCACCGTAAAATATGTGAACATAAAATGTCATTACAAAGTGTATCTTCAAAATAACGTGGAAACTAAAAAAAAAAAAGAAAAATACAAAAATCAATTCGAAATCAATAGCAAGAAAAAAATTTCCTTAATTCTTCCTTTTCGTTATCATCAAGTATCCTTCCTGCTCTCTTTTACAATAAAATTAGATTAATTTTACTCTGAATAAAAAATACAAAAATCAGAGAGAAACGAATAACAAAGAAGAAACAAATCTTCTCAACTCCTTCTTTCCTTTATCACCAAGCATTATTTCTACGTCCATTTCACGAGAAAACTGTGTCCATTTTATTCTAAAAAAAAAAAAAAAAAAAATACAGAAATCAATAACGAAGAAAAAAAAATCCCTCAACTCTTTCTCTCCGTTATCACCAAGCACCCTTTACTCCTATCTCGCCAGATAAATCTACATCCATTGTACCTTAAGAAAATCACCATTTCACCGTTTTCATCAAGCTCTGTCTTCCATCACTATCAGCTCGTCCAAGACAGATAAGACGAATGCAAAGTGCATCAGATAGCCGGTACGAAGATTACATAGAGTTAAACTCGCCGTTAAACAGCTGTTCCTATCGTCAGCACGTTCCTCTTTCTTTCTTTCTTTCGTTCGTCTTTTTATTTCGATCGTAAACATCGGCCGGTTAGCGAAGAATCGAGAGACTTATCTCTAGAACGTCTCGGCGCATCAGCGCATTTTCTTCTCGTAAAAAGGTGCGACTACATCGAGGTAAGTGTGCCGGAAGTTAACAACGTCATGTACACTCGCGAAATGGGCCTTCTTATTTCTCCAGGGACGGTTGTCGGACGAAGCGAAAGATTCTTCTTTCTGTTCCTCCACCGCGAGTTTCTTCCTTTGTATCGATCGGCCCGCGAGTCGCTCCTCGTGATCGGAATTCAATCAGTTCCTTACGCGCCGGCCGATTCGTCGACATATGAATCCTATCGAGTAACGGTGAAATTTTGAGAATCTAACACCTTCCTCCTATTCTCCTCGATTTCACATCATCTTCCGCTTGTTCCTTCGATTAGGTTTGCGAGGCGATGTAATTTGTATCGTGCACTTTTTCTTTGGGAGATTATGGTAGCTTGTTCTTTACGCTAATTGAATTTGTGGGAACGGAGGGACTGTGACTGATTAAGTCGATTCTTTATGATTTGAAACGCTAGGTTGTAAAATTTCGTTTACGCTAATAAGGGAATATCTCGAAGTCGACTGTATTGATGAAAATTTGGTGTACGGTTGGACTCAGAAAAATATTTGATACGTATTTCTTTTTTATTGGAAATTGTTCACGTTGAAGGAGTGAAAACTGTCTTCAAAGATGAGAGTAACAAACATATTTCTCGAAAATTAGTAGAGATTGAGAAATGGCGTAAACTGACGAATCGTGTATTTTTCAAGGATAAAATTTGAAAAACACGTAATTTATAATTTTTTATTTTTCAAATTTGTCGTCCTCAGAGATGAGAGCAACAAACATATTTCTCGAAAATTATTAGAGAGAGAGAGAGAGAGAGAGAAGATAAAATTTCTAATTTTCTATTTTTCAAGGATAAAATTTTAAAAGTACAAAATTTCTAATTTTCTATTTTTCAAATTTGTCGCCCTCAGAAATGGGAGCAACAAACATATTTCTCGAAAATTATTAGATAGAGGGAAATGGCGAAAATCGACGAATCATGTATTTTTCAGCGACAAAATTTGAAAAACAAACAATTACAAATTTTCGTTGAAAGATACAAAATTCGTCAATTTGCACTATTCCTCAATCTCTAAAAGTTTCCAAGACATTTTTCCACGTTACTTTTCACCCTCCAATCGTAAAAAGTACACCTATACCGAATATTTTTTTGAGAACTACAATGACTAAAATTACGAAGTGTAATTTACACAGAGTGCAAGTATTATTGAATCGAAGTCTGATAATTTCAAATTCAGAAAGTATCGAGATGGCATAGAGGATATTCATATATTTCCAACGCAGAATTTTTCCGTGCATTTTGGGTTTCAAGGGGAAACAGTTCGTGCAATTTGAGAAGAGCAAGATAGGGATTAATTAACGATAATTGGGATCGATGTGGTTGGATGGAGGATTGGAGGTCTGGAAATACCTTGTCGTTAGCGAAGTTTCGTCTATGTTCAAGCATGAGAGAGACTCAGTTGTTCTCTTGGTTTCGAAAGGTGCTCTAAGAAAGCGATAGAAAGGAGACAAGGACAAATTTATACGTATTAATCGGTGAATAAATTGCTGCTTGCCAGTCATTAGTAAAATATCGAAGCACTTTGGAATCAATTCCAGCTAGTTAATCACTCTTAAAGGCAATTAGCCATCCAGTCACTCGAGCATCTCGGTTAGTTATTAGTTGGTCCGCTAGTTTCAGAGCAATTAAGCTCATTCGGCATAACTAAGCACGTAGTTGCAAACGATATTATCACTTCTTTCTTACATATCCAATACATACAAATTATCATATTCTCCGAACAATTATCGAAGCACTTTAAATTACAAGAACAATAAAAAAGAATAACAGTTATTCTATATTAATTCTCCACAAAATTTCTTAACCCTCATCCGTCCCTCGTGTCAACTTGACACACTTTTCCGGTAAAAAATTGTATTTTTCGGCTATTTGTAGAAAAAGAATTTTCATTTTCTACATTTGATAAAATAATTTACAAAATTAATTATTTACCTATTCGTTTAATTGATTTTTTACCATTGTGTCAAATTGACACCGAGGGACCTATTAAGATTAGAAACTGAGGGACGGATGAGGGTTAAAAGAATTAAAAATAAAAATGAAATTTCTGTAACTTCCTATATAACAAGACATTGTGAAAAAACATTCAAAAAATATTAGAAAATTAAATTAGAAAGTTAAAATATAAAACGATTGACAAGCACATTTCACAACGAAACTAGCAAAAATATTTTAACGTATCCACATTTTTATCAACTTCAAAATTAACAAGAATTCTCACAGAGGGGACCAAAACCGTTTCAGGCCTCGGTTTCTCATTTCGGTCCTACTCCTCTCTATTACGGCAGAAAAAAACAGTCAAACGACAAAGGGCGTAACGAGGATTCTTCAATACAGCGTACGGCTCATATATCTCTTATCAACCATTAGCTGAATCCATCCTCGGGACGCTGGTATATCTGTAATGGCATATTTGCCGAGCAAGGGACATGTTTGTCCGTTCGTCCAGTTCTAACAGAAAACTTTCCTCGTAAAATAACGTCTCTGTATATACACACAGAGAGAAATCGTCACGCTACTGTTCTCCCGGATACATTCGCAAGGAGGAGCCTGCTAGCGATTCATTCTACCAATGAATATCCATAACCTTGGCGGGGGCCGTAGATCAGTCGGTCGCTTGAAAGCATCCGTAGATCATCCGTCTCGTCTGGAATTCCATGTTTGATTCTCGCTTTCAGCAACGGTTTGTCCGGTTCACAGCGATTAGATTCTCCATTTAAGCACGTCTCCCTTCCGCCCCTTCTATTTTCCTCGTCGCTGCCTTATTCCCTCTCTCTCTCTCTCTCTTTTACCTCGTTCTTCTTGCACCTCCTTTTTTCTCTTAATCGCTTGCACACAGTCTACTTGGTCGTTTTCCCTGCGCTATTTGCATCCGTTTTAGTGGATTCTTCAATGGTGGAAACCATTGCTCGAGAAGCCGTCTGTCGTTTGTTTGCGAAACGTGGTCGCAGGATCGATGGAAGATTCCGGTGATTTAGAACGGCTGAGATAAGGTATTGGGAAAGTAACGCGATTCTTTGTTGGGAAGGTGTCGAATGATGTTTATGCTCTGGGAAATGTTGAGTGTGTTCAGAGCTCTGTGTCATGCACAATGGATACATCATTTATGCATTATGCATTGTTAATTGTGTTTTGAAAATTTTTAATTAGGTCATTTCGTTTTGTGGAAAATTGCGAAACCGTTTGCGAGAGTTCCCGAAGAGAAAGTTGTGAGAATCCCTGATTTTTCATGAAACGAAATGACTTTGTGCAGCACATCCTTGAATTCGTCCCAGAAAATTATAAGAAAATCATATTATAAAAAAAAAAAAATAGCGTTCCGTTTAAAAACATTAACATGACATTGAAATTTTCCCCGCTACTTCTCTCGAAAAAATTATTTATAGTATTACACCTGTATGAAAATTACAAATCGTTAACATTCTACTTCTTTCACTGAACCTACCCTCATTTCTTTTACCCGAAGTTTTTACTCTAATTATTCTTACTTTTACTCTTATCTACTTGTAGACACCTTTTCAACACTAGAACTACCGACCGGGTCAAAATGACCCATTAGCATCTTTCGAAAAAACGTGAATGTTCAATACTGGTCAGTATTATCGTTTGTAACTTTCCGAATTTATTTTCTACATGTATGCTTCTATTTGAACGGATATGAATTTTCCAATCACGGTTCAGTTACATAAAAATTCATTTTTGGAAAGTCGCTAATGGATCGTTTTGACTCGGCTGGTAGTTCTAGTGTTAATTTATTTTACACATTAATCACAAATACGTCGTTATATTGTTATAATAACACCGTCTCTAGGCTTTTAAATTCAATAATACTTTATTTAGGCGCAAAAATGACACGACGAATAATCGACAATTAATGTTCCGTACCGAACATTTTTTTTTGTCTATTTTCGCATCGAGCCTTTCTCCTTTTATTTTTATAGCTTAAGGAAATTGTAAGACGGGCCTGAAGAATCCGCGACCCATAGGATTAGCCGGGGCCGTTATTAAGCGCGTACCCTCGGTAATTTCACCACCAGAACTCAGTTTATTAACCATTGTCCCGATTTTCCAATTACTGAACTAGTGTCTTCCTTCTCTCATGTCCTATCTCCTTTTTTTCGGAATTCCCCAAAACCCCGACACCTCATCCTTCTACCACCACCTTCTACCACCACTTCCCACCACCACACCCTACGACCAATACTTAATGTTCTTATTTCTCCCATTTTTCACTTCCAAAATTAAACTCCGCCCTCAGTAGCTGAGATGCGTGACTTCCTCTGAATTTCGAATCAGTATCATTCTGAACGTTAAACAACCAAGTATTGAGTCAGTCCGAGCGCTGAACGCATAATCAAGTCGTTTATATTATAACGTTGGAGAAAGGGTATTCCGGGATCGCTTCAGACCTCGTTAGAAAACAGTCCGATTTTTCTCTCGTGATCCAAGTTTGAAACATAACTCAAACCGACGCGAGTACACGACAATTAACGAGCAAATTATAATTCCGCAAACAAATACGATAAAAAGGGAAAAGTTGAAATAACAGGGAAATATTGCACGGACAACAATAACTTTATCTTTGAACTATCGTATATCGACAAATGAGTCGTGTGACATTAGAGACATTTCGATGGGAATTGCGATTTTATGGTAATCGATGCGGAGCCGTAAATCGTGTTTATGGCATAACGGGATTCCTGTTTCGTTTCAGGTGGCCTGGATGCTTTTCGACAAGAGCGCCATCCTGACAGTACAAAATCATGTTATTACCAGGAACCCCAGGATATCCGTGTCACATAAGCATAGGACCTGGTTCCTACATATCAAAGAGGTTCAGGAGGACGACAAGGGAAAGTACATGTGCCAGATTAATACGGCAACCGCGAAAACACAATATGGCTATCTGCACGTCGTAGGTGAGTTGCTTTTGAATATCGTCGTAACAGTAGATTTGTTGAAAATGAAACGCGAATGAAAATGGTAAGAGGATTAAGCAAAATCTTCGTGAAACGTCGATTAGAAATTGCAGATAAAGTCGTTTAACATAAATTTACTTTTTACACTATTCAAAATAAAGTTACAATGCACTAAATAATTTTAGAACAATTTTATATTAAAAACGCCTTTAGTGTTGATATATTGATCATTAATAACTGGAGATCTGATTTATAGCTGCATAATTAGATTTAATTTCAGAAGGTTTCTTAAGGGATTATCAAAAAGAGAACAATCTTTCATTGCAAATATTTTCTAATAAAATTTGATAGAAATGATTAACGTTAAAATTAGTATTCTCATTTTTAGATGTATTGGATCTACACTATAAATGAATCACGTATAACTGCATTGATTATCAAAAATAATTGTTGAACAGTATACAGGGTGTTATCTGCAACGCGACGCACGATTTTTCACCCACTTGCAGCTATCTGACAAAAAAAAGTTTAGCACAAGAGTTGCAGGGTACGGAGTGTGCAATAAATATCAGTGAAAGAAATTTCGAAAACAGTTTGTTTTCATAGCGAAATCAAGGTCACCTTGAGTTTTACAAATAGGAACACATATTTTTTTTCTTACCATTTTTTTGTGGACATCGGGACGAATTCAAAACACATATATAATATTTTTACTAACATATTTCTATTACTTTTTTTTTTAAATTAAATAAAGTGCATTTTTCTTATCTCCTAGTCGCGTGTTTACATTCAGTAATCTCTTCGGTGTCAAATAACGTTTACACTGCCTTAAAGTCAAATATGTACGGCGAAAAGCTAATTCGTCTCGATGTCCACAAAAAAATGGTAAAGAGAAAAATTCCTATTTGTAACACACAAGGTGACCTTGATTTCGCCATGCAAACAAACTGATTTCGAAATTTTTTTACTGATATTTATTGTACACTACATACCCTGCAACTCTTGTTCCAAACTTTTTTTTGTCAGATGGCTGCAAGTGGGTGAAAAATCGTGCGAAAAATTAGCAGTATTTTCCTGAGTCTTTTGTTTGCATAATGACCATTTTTTAAAAATTAAACAACTCATTGATATCGCCTTTTTAACGATACAGTACATACTTCAATTATAGAGAACGAACTAATTGTAAGTTATTACCCGATAGTGAGCCTTGCCTTTCAATTATCATGTTCACGTTGAAATAACGAGCGCAGTTCGTTCGATTCACGTCTGTTCACGTTACGTTCGACACGTTTGTATATACACCGGGTATGTACTATCTCGTAGTTCGTTTCGCAACCCGTGATCTCACTTTCAATCTTTTGTGTCGTAATTTTCATACGGTGCATTATAATTACCCTGCTCCCGTTTGCTTTCTGCTCCGCGGACTAATTAATGCTCGTACTTTTATGACGCGAACGCCTCTTTAATTACGTAAATATGTAACGCCCAAATGATTTTCATATTTGCATCAAGCAGAGTGCAATTTCCTAACGAACGCGCGTTTTCAAATATTATATTTCACTATGGATATATCAGACTTTACGTGGAAATGTGCGGCGGATTCGTTGTGAAATGAGGAAAGGTATAGTTTGTGGAAGAGAAGTATGGCAGCAAGGAAGGTTAGAAAAGAAAAGAAGGTTAATCAGGTACTGTTAGGAAGTTGGAAAGGGAAATACATTTCATTCTGGGTTTCATGTTGTTAGTGGACTTGTTACGCGACGGATTCCTTGTGAAATGAGAAAAGGTATAGTTTGAGGAAGAAAAGTATGGCAGCAAGGAAGGTTAAAAAAGAAAAGAAGGTTAATCAGGCACTGTTAGGAAGTTGGAAAGGGAAATACATTTCATTCTGGGTTTCATGTTGTTAGTGGACTTGTTACGCGACGGATTCCTTGTGAAATGAGAAAAGGTATAGTTTGAGGAAGGAAAGTATGGCAGCAAGGAAGGTTAGAAAGGAAAGGAGGTTAATTAGGTATTATTAGAATGTTGGAAAGAGAAATACATTTTATTCTGGGCCTCTTATTCTTAGTGGACTTGTTACTAAGAGTATAGTCAGTGGAAGAAATATAGTATAGTCACAAGATCGGTCAGGCGTCAAAGTTTACACGTTCGAGTCTATCAACAAGCGATTCAACAGAAGCCTGAGAAGTGCTCGAAATTTCAGTCAGGGTTCCATGAAGTGTATAGTCGATGGAAGAAATATAGCGAGGTCGTAAATTCACTTAGGCGTCAAAGTTCGAGTATATCGATAAGCGATTCAATAGAAACCTGAGAAAGTGAGGACCCGAAATTTCAGTTAGGGTTGCATGAAGTATGCTTTAGCTTTAATCCAGTCCCAATTGAAAAACGTAAAATGGCGCATATCGAACCTGAGTGCCATTGCATAAATCGGTCCCTCTATATTTCTTTCAACGACTATACCAACGAGATCAGTGTTTTCTGCAGCATAGGAAATATGGTCACAGAAGTGTACGAAATTTTGAATATTAAAGTGGTAAATTTTGAAAAATAAGGGAAGTTAAGAAATTGCTCTTGGAAGCTCTAACTATGAACAAATAAATTAGGTAACATATTAAATGGGGCATTTTAACATTGAAACGCCTGAGAAACCTAATTCTGTGAAAAATTGACAGGTCAGGAAGCAGTTTATTTGTATAAATTGTTAATAATCATGATTTTTCAGTACAAAATATTCGAGCTTGGCTAAATTTGCAAGTTTGGGAACTGTAGTTTATTTCGAGATACACACAGCTAACTCAACAAGACTCTATTCGCGGGTTAGCTGACGCACACGGACTAAATGATGTTTCTTACAAGATTAATTTATTACCGCGGTGTTTATTGTATGAAAACAATTTTCCAACATTTCGGTACTGAAAATCGCACGCAATACTATTAATTCTACTCCTATTCTATTCGATTAATTCTAACATTGCCAATATAGCAAATGTAGAACATTTAATTCTGTCTTCCCAAATTTCTCCCATCTCTAATTATTTCAAGACGAGACAATAACAACATTAGCAAAGATTGCGCAATATTTGTCTATTTTCAAACGAACGAAAAGCGCATTAAACAATCGCGTCTACCCTTAAAACCCATTTAGTTTCAATACATAGCACGTGACCGTCCTACCAGAACTATTATCCCACAGGATATTTCACAAATCCTTTCACATCCGAGCGATCTGAATAGCCCCCATTCCCGAACACAGTCGAATTCCGGGTCAAAGGAGAAAGTATACCGGCGTCCCACCGAAAGGACAGGGCAATAATAATTTAATCAGCAGAGGGTATCCGTGAGTCCTGAGGAGCGAGCGCGTCGGGGTGAGTCGGTCTTCGTTCTGCCATCCGGGAGAACATATTAATATCTCGAGTTTTGACGTCTGAAGTCGTCGGTGGAGCCGGAGCTCAGTCGTTTGCCGGTCGGGGGGAATGGTGGGGATGGTGCAGTAGTCGGAGGAGTAATCAGAGGGCTAGATTAATTGTTTCCACGGGACTCTTGGCCTGGCGTAGCACAAATACACAGAAGACTTCGAAGCGGTACTTCGTGATAATGCCGACGGAACAGACACAATGCAAGCCCTGCCATAACTCAGGTCCTCGCCTCTCTCACTCTCTCCTCTCTCTCTCTCTCGCTCGTGTTCAGCTGGGTGTAGAGCACGCGACGAGAAACGTGTAACGTGTGTAAATATTCCATACGGACTGAGTCACTTAAAGTTACAACCTGAGGCGTTTACCCTGCTGGCTGAGCTAATAAACGCTTTTCAGGAGTTCGACGATTTCGATGAGCCACACTAGGGTGGTGGCGCGAGCGCGGTTCGCCTGGATTCCCGTGTAAATTATCCGGGAATCGTAACCGTGCCACGTTTCGATTGTTGCCGCGCTGTTTACCCGCCGCTGAAGCACGTTTCTCGCGCGCCACCGCCCCGGATACCCGTTTCAAGGAGCAGCCCGGAACACTCGATTCGCCGGGAATAAATTTCGTCAGGAAGCTCGCCAGGGAATGGCCCGGCTTCTACGGTTACTGCTAGTCGATGGTTTTAGTCGGGTGGTTTCTTCGAGGAGCAGCATTCTTTGTCCGGATAAAAGGAATTGTCGTTCGTATGAGGGATACTGGAGATCTGGGTTATGTTGTGGATAGGGAAATGGTGATTTTGGGTTGGAATATGTTAAGAGGGAGATTAGGGGAATATTGTAAATGGGAGACGTGGAAATTGAGCATTCGTTAATAGGAGAACACTTCAATTAAGTAAAAATGTAGTGGTATCATATTTTTTCTGTGAAGAATTTATAAATTCTGATATGAATTGTAAGATTGGAATAAAGAGAAGTAGTAATTTATAATTTTGTGTGCGCTAGAATACGTTCATCTTTGCTGGGATTAAAGTGTATGCTAATATTTAGATTTTTGAAATTTTTAGTAAAAATAATTTATTGTTAATTATACTTTTGTCTTTCATATGTTTCATAATCCATTAAACAATATAATTAGTTTATATTATGCATTTGCAGAGGTTCCTTTAGTAAACTAAGAGATTCGGCATGTGTCTGACCATATACGGGACAAACTACTTGTTTTCAATAGGAATCTAAATTAGCGACTTACACTCCTGTTACTAAAATTGCAAGGAAAATAATGGTATTTATAAAACGTGCATGACAATATCCGAATACTTCGTTTACAAAATAAATATTTTAATTACACAAATTAAACAAATTTCTTAGTTTAAACATGTAAATGTTTTGAACATAAAAATGCACTTGTTACGGAATACATAATTGTTTACCCCAGAAATTTGTCATGCTTCGTTCTACATTTTGCTCAAAAATTGCAAGAGCACCTAAACTGTTCTAATCTCTACCACCACGTGCACCAATAACATCCTCTCCTCTGCGCACGCAGAAAACGGTGAAACGATTGCCGCTCAGCACATACAACTTTCATTAGGTTATCCCGTTTGACGATACGTTGCAAACGTACCGGCCAATCAATTTTCCGTCTAAGGGACACCCCATGAAAGATTCCTCTTCGGGACGTGGCACGCCTAACACGCCCAGAGCTTCGAACTCGCGATTGAATTCCACGATGATCCATGAATCGAGGATAACGATAACTCGATGATCGCGCCGCTTTATCCAATATCGTGTACACACTCCTCTCCCCCCCCCCTCTCTCTATCTCTCTCATTGAACGGCCTGGGCTTCCCGTTTCGCTCAGAGCCTGTCCTTTTTCTCTCTGTCCTCTCGTAAATAAGGCGGAAGCCGGGGACTATCTGACTTTTATTCGATTTACAGGGCGAGTCGGCGAGCTTAACCAGTAAAGAAGCTCGAGTGGAGCCGAGAAGCGCACACTGCGGAACGTGACGCTGAGCTTTCGACCCTTGCCGTACATTTTTCGACGCTTCCGTGTCCTGCGTTCACTCTTTTCTCTTCGTTCCTCTCCCTACTTTCGGGACGTCAGTCCTCGCGATGCCTCGGGACACAGGATTCCACGGAGTTTTTGCCGGTTATCGAGTTCTCCCGGCACTGGGCTCGATTGGACGAGTTGTTGCCGGTTCAATTGGTGTTCCTCTGTAACGAGTAAAAGGAGCGTGTTATGATACTCGCGAGCCTGTATGCAATTTCATATCTGTTCCTTCTCTCTCTCCGCGCCTGTTTCCTCGAGCTCTCTTTTATTGGAACGTCGATAGGTGGTGGTGGTGGTGGTAGAGAGTTCTCGTTGAGCAAGGAAGACGATGAAATTCAAGAGGACCCCCTTTGAATTACGACCACTAACACGACAACGACAGTGACGTAGACGACGACGATACAATGTCTGGGTAGTTATCCAAAAGGAAAAAGGGAGAAAGAGAAAACAAAAAGGGGGAAGAAATGAAAGCTGGGGGAGATGGGATAACCTTCGGGGTAGTAACTTCGTTTCAGCGAAAATAGTTTTTACGCGCTCATTAACGAGGCAAGGCGTTTCTTTCGGAACACAAGCAGCCCTGTTCACATTTTTCCCCTGCGCTTGTTTTTTCGTTTTTCATTCAGCCAGTTACGGTGTTTCCCCGGTCAAAAGACCGAGAGAGGGACACGGTGTTGCTGCCCTCGCGGCTTTTACCCGGACCATCGAATTTCACGAGTCGAATTCAAGAATACTCAAAGGGTGTGTATAATGCGGCACAAAGGGAGTTTCTTAGCGTTTCGTTTCGCGTCTCTGTCGTTGCGTTACCGTATTGTATCAGAGAAACGCGCATGTCGTCGTCTACCGGTCGTACGTCATGTGTTGCTGGAGCTCGACACCGCATTCCCTAAGGGAGAACCGGTGTAATTAGTAATTTGTAGTTGCAGCGGCAGCGGCTTCATTCACCGAGCCGCATAACAGTCATTTCGACACGAGCCTCTGACGCGCCTTTGTGTATGCGGATCGCGCTTCGTTAAGTCGCAAAACGCGTTTTGCCTGCGAGAGCCACTTAATTTCCGAATGTCTGTCAAAGCGGATCTCCGCCTCTTTTTTTTCTCTCTCTCTCTCGCTTCATTTTCGAGTTTCTTCGAGGCGCGATTCGTTGCAATTTCTGTCCTACGCTTTGACTAGAAGGTAACGAGATTTGAAATACCTTCTAAATGCCGCGTTGCGAGAGTCGAGCTGAGTCAATTTTATTGAAAAAGGGTTGCACAGCCTATTTTGAATTGTGACACTGTTTTTATTAAATGGTAAATTTTCAATTTTAATTTTAGTGACGCTTTCTTGGGTAAACATTTTTTGCAGGTATTTTAAAATGAACAGTTTTATGAATATACTATAGCGTTAAAGTTTGAGATTACTGTGCAATGTAGGTTGCACAAAAGTTTCTAGAAAGAAATTAGCAACTTTGAAATTTTTTAACAAATTTTTCACCATTCGAATCAATCGAAATGAGGTAAATTACTACTGATCTCTACAACGTCAATTTCAAATTTATAAATAAGTAGCAGCAGATTCAATATTGATGTAAAAATGGCAGGTGATTCAAAAATTTTGGCTAGTGATGTATGCCACTCTTCTAGCAAACCGACGATATAATATTAGATATACAAATTAATTCGCTGTCTTTCTTCACAAAGTCTAGACAACTTTATCGACTCAAACCCGCCATATTTCTTCAGAGAGAGAATTTGTCAATTACCCGATAGATAGAAAAATGGTCATCCAAAGTACAGTAGATTACTTTGTATACTAAAATTGTGTTCGATTTCTTGTAAATAAAACTGAAATTTGTGAGAATAGGTGCTGGATATTAGTCAACACTCATTATTATTTGTATTATGGCGCCTTTCCGGTATAGGTTACCGGCTCCACGTGTTTCAATTATCTAATGTACGCGTCCGTCACGTCTTGCCGGTTTGTCAATGCAGTCGTTTGTTCGTCTTCGAGCAAAGTCCGACGTGGCCCGGCAATTATGTTGTAAGAACTATTGTATTTGCTAAGTGATAATAAAACGCCTATAAAAATCAACAAAAGGCGTCGAATTTATTTGTTCATTTAACAGTTTTCACAAGCTGTCGGTACTACAATTTCACACTATTTCTACAATTTTATTTGAACAATGAAGTGTGTATCTAACTCATAGCACACATTCTTTACACTTTCTTGTATCAATTGAGCAAATCAGCGATGAAATTTCTCTGAAATGTTTCCTTAGAAGGAAAAATCAGTTCTAGCAAACAAAATTGGAAAATTCGACGTGTGAGGTATCAATTGCTTATAGGTTCGTCATCGAGACGCCGATGCGAAACATTCGGAGTGTTGGCATCCGTAAACAACGTATGTTCCGATTCAACAGTCGACGGTACTTCCGCTTCTGACGAAGATCTTGGTCCCGTTTCGACATTTTCTACTTGCAATCTTCGACTTTGTCGAATAAATTCTCGTCTTCTTCCTTCCGAATCTCACGAAGCGCATGAACATTTATTCTCGAAGTGCATTCTAGACGCGTCGATTTGTCTCGTTCCGTTCCTTGTTTTGCCAGATCTTTGCTCACGGTAAACGTTTGCCCGAGCTATCGTATATCTCGGTGTTTGTCGACAGTTCTTCTTTGTAATAAACAATTTCTGCGCTAGACAATTTTCTACACGATTTTCTCTAATTTTCCTTCTCGTCAATTTTTCCTAATTTATTTGTTTTTCAATGAAAAGTACCTGTGATTGCAAAGATCCTTGTATTTTTATCTGTTTGACGTTAAAAATATAATTTTCCTTCTCGTCAATTTTTCCTAATTTATTTGTTTTTCGATGAAAAGCATTTATGATTACAAAGATCGTTGTGTTTTTATGTTTGTCATTAAAAATCAGTAGAATTTTAAAAAGCTTCAAGATTCGGAGGAAAAATTTCTTCTTATTTATTTGGTTCAATTGAAACCAAGAAATTTCAGTGCGACCCTTAAAATTGAAGCCAATTAATCGTTTACTCTTCCATCTTATTTTTTAATCCTACTCGTCAATTTTTCTTAATTTATATATTTTTCAATAGAAAGTAGATATTTGTGATTAAGAAGATCGCTGTATTTTTATATGTTTACCACTAAAAATCAATAGAATTTTAAAAAGCTTATCTTCTTTAATCAGAACCAAGAAAAACCAATTCGTAATAATTCTAATTGACGGAAATTCGAAATTAATTTACTATTCAAGAAAAGGTATCTGCAAATACAGAAATCGTTGTATCTTTATTTTTCTGATATAACAAATCAGTAGAAATTTGAAAAACTTCAGAGGAACAAATTTTACGACAAATCTTACTTTAAAAAACTAAAAAATCGGAGGACTCGAAATACTTTCCAAGTAAATTCCTCTTTACCTACCTAGCTCAATTAGAACCAGCAAAAAACCCAATTCGTAACAATTGTAATTGATAAAAAATCGAGCACAAATGTTCACATCTTCGTACTCGTTTTGCTCCGATGAATTTACGTTCTCGAACATTGAATACCATTCTCCTAATAACCCGTGTATCGACTTTCCCCCTGTTAGCTCGTATTCCAAAGAACTGTAACAAATCAAGTACAAACGTCTGAACGCGGGAGTTCGAACTTTCCGAAGGCTATACTTCACATCGAGTGTCTCCCCCGTTCAGCGACTTCTGACTCGGTTATTTGCGGGGAAATTCCCTAATTGAAGATTTCTCCGTCTGACCTGCCGAGAAAAAGCGGCCGCGAACACAATAACTCTCGCGGATCATTAAGCCCGGCGGAATGATAATCGAGAAAAATTCGCTTCCTTCGCTACGCGTATCTCGTCTACGAACGAGTTCAATTTTTAGCAGGCAAGCTGAGCTGATGAGAACGTGTGTATACACGGAGGATCTGCACGAGGTCCTCTACTTACCCAAGTGCCTATATTTACTCGATTCATGGATCGGCGACTAGCATCCGGGGAACCGACCGGTTCCTCTCGAACACGGCATCTTCTGGCTTTTTCTCTATTTCTCGAGTGGCCAATTACAAACAACGGAGACCTCACGGACGCCAGTGGAGGGCAAACGAAGTCTCGTTATCGATCGAGAGAGAACGAACCCTGGATCTCGCTCCTCTTCTGTCGCGGTGATTATTTAACCCTCGAAAGGAACAAATCTAAATATCGGTGATCGCGAGTGGCAAACACTTTTGCTTGCAGATGGTCGAACGAGTGATATCTCAGGTGCTGTTGTTGCGATGGAGGAGAGAAGGATTCGTGGATTCTGATGATTACTGATTTTCGTCGATACATTTGTGGGGATATTGTTATTACTTAAGTAGGATGCTCATAGGGAGAGAGAAAAGAAAGGCAGAAGGGGGGAGATCAAAGAAAAAAGAAAGATAGGGAAAACATTTATATATTATTAATTATTACATATCACAAATTTATAATAGGGATATTAGAAAGAGAAAGATAGGCAAGAAGGCGAAACGATGTGAAGGAAAGACGAAAGGAAGAGCAATTGATGAGGTTGAGAGAGGAAGGACATAAATAGAGGAGTATCGTAGGGAATTAGGTATTAGATAATTAGGATAGAGTAATTACGATAGGAACACAATAAAATTGTCACAATGGTGCTTTATATTAGCAAAAATACAGTTTTATTTTATAATACAGAAGGATCACACTTAGTCTTCGACATTCACTCTCTTAACGCGCCCTTTTTTAACTCTTTCTAATTCACGTGCCAATTTTTGACCACGACTTCGCGCCTTACATTGGTTCGAATCACTTAAACTCTGTGGATTTTAGAAACGTCTCTTGCTGACCTCCTTCAAATAATTTTGTATCATAATATAACGCACATCTGTTATCATTCCCCTCACATTTCGTACTACTGTTATAACTTTTTAATTAAGCTTCAAACGACCTATGTTTGTACTCATAGAAAATATACTCGTAAAGTTTGGAGAAACCTTCTGAAAAAATTGAGACACCCCGTATAATAAATAATAAGGAGTGTACGATGCTCGACTCGTGAACGAGACTGGGTTCAGCTCGAACTCGGTTAGTATCGTTGCGCTCCCGATCTGTTAATCCTGAAAGGGCGAAATTCTAGTAGTTGGTGTGGTGATGGTGAATAAGAGGTTTCTCTCGGTAAGAATATTTTTGAACTCTCTTTATTTGTGCGTGGGTATATATTAGGTCGGTGTATGTTGTGATTGGTTGGACGTTGAAGGTGGTGGAAAAAAAGGTCTCGAAAAATGCGGAGGTGTGATTGGATATTAGGAAACTAGTGGAAGGAGAACGTGAGGGTGAAGGTGGTGGGCGAAAGTTGAAATAATTTGGGGAAAACCCGGAAAGGGGAAAGGGATAGGAAACATGACCAGGATGCGACTTGAACTGCTTTATGATAGGGAAGGAATTTGTTAGGGGCTAGGAAGACGGCTGGAAAGGACTGTTTATTAATTTATGATGGCACAATATATTCCACATCACACGTGCAGTGTACTAACACAATCTCGATACACGTTACATAATTAAAATTTCGATCATTCCCGTCAGGAGCCACGTGTGCAACCGCTTCGCGCATGTATCAAAACAGAATTGACCCCTATCTCGACCGAGAGAGACAATGAACTAAACCCCTAATTAATAACAAACCAACCGTACGCAGGGACCGATAACATTTCTCTACTATCACTGTCATTCATCGATCATTCTAACACGCGGCCCCCACGGCTCAATGCAATTCCGTGGGAACGTTCACCGAAAACCGAACGTCCTAGCGTTTCAATGGTTCACTCGTTAGCGGGAAATAATTAAAATTGTCACGGTTTATTAACAAGAGAGAAAACGACGGGGAATCGCCGCGAACAAGCAAACTGACCAATTTATCACAGTATCTCGTTATCGGCTAGCCGGGAATAATCGCGGCCATAAATAATCAGTGTACGCGATCCACAGGGCAATTATACGAGCAGTCGGAAATTTATTCGAGGAGTTATCCCGATAAGATGCACAGCTTTCGCTTGGAATAGCAACGGACATCCTTTCGAACGGTTCGTTGCCTGGCCGAAACGCCGTCTGAAGAGGGTCGGTCCTACATATTCATATAGAAACTCGCCCTGAATATCAGTCGATCCCCTCCACCCCCTTTCGAATCCTCGCACAACGTGATATTTCCGTCGAACAGGCGATAGCGTGTTGTTTAACGCGCGAGAAAATGTTTGCTCGCGAACGAACCGCGGAAAAATTTGCCAGGTGTCGACAGGATACGTTAACGCGTCCACTGTCATGATTTACGTGTTTTGCTCAGGACGAGCGCAGGAAAATTTTGTGGAATTAGAAATAGAATATAGATGTTTATTAAAATATACGTAACTTTTACCCACGCTTCTCGACATTTCAGGCAATACTCATTTCATCCCTCGCTCGCCACACTTTTTAGCCAGCCCCTTCATTCCCGCTGCTTTTCCCGCTGGGCCTGGTTTTCGTCTCTCGTCGCTCGCTTTCTTATTTATTTTCGACACTGTTCTCTTAAAACTACGTTTCCTTTAAATTACGATACCACAATTTTCATTATTCTAAGTATTGTATTGTGTTTATTATGGTTTATTATTTTCTGTTCTTTTTTCATTCGAAATAATTTCCAGTTAGCTGTGGTGTTCGAAATTTTTACTTGACGATATTCATTTTATTTTAATTATTCTAAACATTTGAGGTCACTGGTGACCCACGTGGCAGTCAGCGTGTTAACGCGATGACGTAATCTATGTGTGATGAGCAACTTTGATGAATGAGACAGATTGTAGTAGGATGGAAAGGATTCAATTTTGTGAATTTGTTTTTTCAGTAGATGTGGTTTTGTAAGGGTGCGTGTCCTCTGAGAGTGAAACTATAGCGAGTTGCTTTTCAGAGTCAAATTTATCAGTGTATACACGGTATTGAGATTGCTAGTGGAGAGCTGGACACACAATTGAGACTATTCTCGAGAATAAATATCGTAGAAAATTATTAAGTGGAAATACATATAACCTAAGATTTTTTCTTTTTTATTTTTAATGTCTATATTAGATTTGCAACTGGCTCTACTGGGCCTCCATACCTAAATGGGAAACCGACAAGGGAGAATACAGAGGGGGTAGTTGGCGTAGTGCGCAAAGCCTCGGCTTGCTAAGTGCGAAGGTCCCGGGTTCGATTCCCGTTGGGTCCCTCAATATTTTTCCCTAGGTTCCTACAAATGGGAGCTCAGCCGGGATGGAGGCATCTACGGCTACACGAAGCCAGGAGTTGTGCGATGAAAAACATGTTGAGGGTTGCACGTCTTCCAAAAATGAGTTGTTTCGGCTGTTGTGCCACTGTGTTGGGGGAGTGTACCTGAAAGTGTTGAGTTGTTGAACTTAGGTCATTCGAGGGCGAATGTGGGTTCAGAATGGCCGAGTGTAGTATTGGGGCTTCCATACCCAAATAGGAAACCTCGAAGGGAGAATAGACAGGGGGTAGTTGGCGTAGTGCGCAAAGCCTCGGCTTGCTAAGTGCGAAGGTCCCGGGTTCGATACCCGTTGGGTCCCTGAATATTTTTCCGTCGGTTCCCACAATAGTGTTTCCACTCCATATACCCTAAGATGTGACATAATGTGGGAACGACAGTGTGCAATTGTAAATACCTAAACGAGTGTTTAAACCAGAGAGATAGAAATGAAAGTGAAGAGTGTTTGAAATCGAGAGATAGATATGAAAATGAAAAGTGTTTGAAATCGAGAGATAGACATGAGATAGGATTTTTCGTGTGAATGTTTAGTTTAGAGTGATCGCTGCGTGAACGGAAGAATACTTTCGTTAGAACGATAGAAGTGTAAACGAAAAATGAAAGGGTTAATCTTACAATTAGACAGTAAATTTATTATGGTTCTTAATTTCTATTTATGTATGCACACTCTTCAAAATTACTACAGATTTTGTAATATAGGTATCTTGAAATTGTAACACAGAACTTAACCCTAGTTCAGACTTCGGGTCCTTTTTGACCCATCGCCTTCTTATTATTTTTAATAACTTCTGCTGTTATTAAATTTATGTTTCCTTAATATTATATTAAAACTTTATTTTCTAGGCTCATATGGCGTTCTGGTAATAAAAATTGTAACACAAAAGGTCTCTGGGTCGAAAAAGACCCGAAGGGTTAATATGACTTGACATTTGCATAATTTGGGAAAATGAAATTTGGGATATAGTTTAACAGATAACAAATGGAAGTACTCGAGTAATTTTTCTGCAATAATTTTATCCATTCGTTCGATGTTCGTTTAATAGAAGAGTCTCGATTCGGTGTTAAATCTAATTCTAGATTCAGGATACGACATTTTCACGGAACATACGACTGTCAAATATTATCCATTCCGTTGTCGGCCACTTTATGAATGATTTGTGGCTCATGACTAGGGAAACGAGGGTTGAACGGAAATTCACTTGACCCTTTTCTAAAGTTAGCTACTTCACGCGACGACACAACGATTTCTCCTCGGTCAAAAATACATACTCTCGCGTTCATACGAGCACGTCATCAAATCATCTCTACCTATTCCATCAGCACTTCTTCTTTCACCGCTGTATGAAATTTGCCAAAAAAAAAACAAAAAAAAAATTGCAAAAGTTTTAAAATATTAACTCCGCTGAAACAAAAATTCACAAAGTGGAAACAGTACAGCTACTCGTACATGCTTCTCGTTTGCGAAGTTTTATACGGTTTTTCAATTTCAATCTACAAAAAGGAAATTCTGCAAATGCTGCAAATGACTCTTCAGGTGTATGAAACTTCTGTCAGATTAATTCTCTGAAGTAATATATGTTTCTTTTATTAATACGTGTATATA
>NW_017100155.1:274121-299502 GCF_001263275.1 Habropoda laboriosa | reverse complement strand
ACAAGATTATTTACAACTCGCACATTACTTCAGTAAAATTTCAATCTCCAAATCACATTATCAGAATGCTTTTCCCTGGATTAGCCGAAGTTACAATAAAAAAAGAAATTAGAGTAAAATTACCGAGTTGGCTGCAAGCCTTCTTTCTTCAATGTTAAATTTTTGAAAAGAAAGTCAGTTTAATTACGATAAAAGCGTACAAAATAAGGGAAGGATTGTTCAATTAAGATTCTTCGTTTACTCGCTACCTTGAATTTGTGAAAGAAACTCGGCTTTGTTACGATTAAGAAAGGAATGAAACGAAGGAAGTATTCTTCAGTTAAGATTCTCCATTTATTTCCCACGATCCGTAGTGCCTAATTTTTATTCAAACCGGACCGTAAGCGAGTCAATGGCGCGTCTCGAAAAGCAAGAGCGGAGTCCCACTCAATCCTATGAATTACCGCAGGTGTCCGACGATCTGCTACATTAATGCTAATGCGGGGTGTTACCGAATTGTTCAACAAGCGCAGATTGAACAGCGTGGCCCGTTATACAGCAGCCGCGTACGGACTGTTGATGCATTATTCAAGCGCAAACGCCGCCACGTGTACGCTGGCACGGTGTTGTTGCGCGTTAACTTGCTCTAAACTCCGCTAGCATCAGCCCGTACGGAGGACACGCGGAACAGACAGCGGGAGAGCGAAAGAGAAACAAACCGGCGGGATGCTAACACCAAGAGTCCACCCTTGCTTCGCGCTTCGAACCACGAGAACGTGCATGGACGCGGAAACGTCGCCGCGTTTCGAATTATTAGCGCTCTCCGTGTGTCCTGTTTCAGGTAGCAGCAACGTTTCTACGTGTGTAACTTGGAAATTTTAGCCTTGGGTTTATTTTACACTCTACTGTGGAAACGAAGAACACGTTTTCGCCTGTTTTTCGTTTCTTTGTAGAATTTACCGAGATCAGAGTGTTTGAAATTTTTTCAGATTATTCTCTTCTACTGTTTTCTTTCACTTTTCTTCTATTTCTATGTAGAATTTTGAGATCAGAAAGTGTTTGAAATTTTTGGAAATTATACTCCTTTACTGTTTTCTTACATTTTTTTCTTTTATTACTTTACAAAATTTTTAGAACAGAATGTGTGAAATTTTTCGTTCTTATCTTTTATACTTTAAGATAGCATTTAACGAAGCTTCAAACGACCTGTGTTCACATAACATTTTCTTCTCACTTATACCCGTAGAGTATACTGGCGAAGTTTGATCAGAAATAACTGGGACACCCGGTATGTACTTTTTGTCCGTTAAAGTACAGAACAAATATTTCTTCGTTTCCAAATAACTACGTCATTGTGCATTATATTTCTCGAGCAATTGAAATGATTCATAGGATATCTTTGAAAGGAGTAATAAACCGTTGAAAAAATTGTATCGCAGCATAGAAAAAAGTATTAATTCGCAAGAATACCCGACAGTAACTGAAATCGACAACCTCGAAAAGTATCAGATAATTATTGCATACCGAAAGGAGGTTAAAGAAGTTTACCTTCTACTGCAATAGAAACGCCCGAAGTAACTTTAACATCTGTACCAAGAGGCGTATAGAAAAGAAAAAAGAAAAAAAGAAACGAACAAATAAGAAAGTTTACGATACCACAATCACATAATCATTGCCCGTTGCAATGAAAATGCACTAACTCGCGATACAACCGGTGGACCTATATCTGTCGAACCCATGCAAAAGTCAATTCGATAAAAAGTTTCACGCCACAATGGCTGTAAAATTATTATTCCCCGGAACGAAATCGGAGCAGCTTATTCCAGTCGAATATAATCAAAGCGCAAACAGTTGAAGAAAACGCAATATGAAATTTCACGTTGCCGCAGCCGTACACTCTTATCGTCCAGTGCAACAAAGCCTCCGTTGGGCAGAGTAGCTCGCTTTTACTATATAATATGATATTCAAAACGCAACCCCTAGCGCGCAGACTTTCGCCATAGAAAACGGTAAAACTTTGGAATGCCGGTTCTACTTTCGGGTGATTTGCCCGTTGGAAAATATCGGCGGGCTAACGTGCCTCTCTCTCTCTCTCTCTATTCGCGTTTCGTTTGAAAATGCATTAGTCGTACGGTCGAAAGTGGAATCGAAGCGTCGCCTGGGAATCGCAATAACCATCAGCAACGGGGGCGGGTTGCGATACGAGATGCAAATTATTCCTAACGGCGCGGCGTCGCGGACACGGACGACGCGTCCCTTGTGGTGTCTCTTCGATCCGCGATTATTGGAAAAAGTATAAATCGCTAATAAGCGGAGCCATATTTTTTACTACGTGTCTTCTTCGTTTTCTATTTCGTTCTTTCTACCTGTTCTTTTGCGTTCTGTGTTTCTCTCTCTTTCTCTGTGCGGGGCGGGAGTGTGTGACTGGCTTCGTGAGAGGGAGAGAGAGAGTCACTCACTCCTTTTACAGAGAGAGAGAGACATTCACACGCTCCCTTCACAGAGGAGGAGAGAGAGTCACTCACTCCCTTCACAGAGAGAGAGAGAGAGAGGGATCTCTGTGAGGGGGAGAGAGAGAGAGTCACTTACTCATATCCACCCTCTCTCTCTCTGTGAGGGGTGAGAGTGTATGACTCTGTCTCCATGAGGTGGAGAGAGAGAGAGAGAGACTGACTTACATCCCTCATAGAGAGAGAGAGGGGAGAGGAAGAGAGAAAAAGGAGGGAGTGAGTGACTCTCTCTCTCTCTCTTTCCCCCCTCATGGAGTTCCTTCTCACTCTCTGTGAGGGGTATGAGTGCGTGACTCTCTCTCTCTCTCTCTGTGAGGAGTCAGTGAAGAGAGCTCCCTGTCTCTTTGTGAGGGATGTAAGTGAGTGACTCTCTCTTACACCCCTCACAGAGAGAGAGAGAGGGAAATCTGCGATGAGGGGTGAGGGAGAGAGAGAGTCACTCACTCCCCCCTTTGTCTCTCTTCCTCTTCCAATTTCTTCCTCTCTCATTCTCTTGCTCCCCCTTTCTTTTCCTGTCTCTCTCTCTCTCCCACCCTCTCATTCTTTCTCTCTCCTCTCTCCTCCTCTCTCACTCTCTCCCTCTATCTCTCCCTCATTCTCTCTCCCCTCTCTTTCTTTCTCTCTCCGTCTGTCTACTTTCCTTTCAACCACGTGTCGACGACAGCACCGTGTCAAACGAAGCGCACGCGTTCAAACACGCTCGGCTGGACGCGTTAATGAGACGAGAATGGGTCTTTTGTTCGATTGTAAAATGCAATAATCAGATTCGAATTCTTGGGATGGATGAGGATGAAAGGGGTACGCTTGGTCGATTATAATTTTCACACGTTCCCGCGAGAACAGCGCGATGGAAACGTGTAAATTATTTGATTGGTCGCGGCCGCGTTTGCCCGTGTCGCGCGCGCTCTGGAAAAATCCGTTACTTCGAGTTTCGTCTAATTAGTCCTTTTAATTAATTCGAGGCGGCTCCTCTTTCCCCGGGTAGAAATTCACGAACGATACGGTGCTTGAACTTCTTACGCTTCGATTCAGTTTTTTCGACGCGTCTGTATCGATTTAATTTTTAACGAGTTCTATCTCGCGCAATTCTCAAGGACTGAAAACTTCCGCTTTATATTTACTTCTTTAATAAGAATTTACCCGCGTTTATGAGTAACCTCTTTCAGAATATTTCCTTCTATACGTGGAATCAGTGAAAGAGGAACATAGACATATTTTAATATAAAAGTACAGCATAATACTTGTATTTTAATCTTTTAATAAAATAGCGCATACTGCTTCATATATGAAAACGTGGCATATTAAAAAATACTCGTACCTTCAAATATTTCTATGAACATGAAAATTCTTTACTATTCCTAATCGTAATGTTACATATTTCTGTAATTATTATTTAAAATATAGACAATACATCGCACATCAAAATTTATTTAATATATCACAAATAAGAAATCCTAATTAACACAGGTTCCTCCCAAAATGTCCAATATATTTATAAATACTTCCTGTTTAACCCTTTAACGCTCATGCTCGTGTCTTACACACGCACAGCTAATCCTCCAAAAAGTGCAATTTTGTGAATTATTTTCTTTCACTTTTCATGTTGCACTATCATTTCTATTTTACCGCAAAAATGTAACTCACAGCATTATAAATAAATTAGAAACCTATTTCTATACGTCTAGGAAATAATTAAAATAAAACAAAATTAATCATTTTTGGCACATCGAGTTGAGAAAAATGTGAGCGTTAAAGGGTTAATCAAATTCCTAAAAACCATCCCAAAACATTAACCCAAAAATTCTCGATTTATGTTCGATTCATCTTTACAAACACACCTTTCAAAAATTTCCCTCTGCATCCAACTCGATTTTCTCAAAAACAAAGTTCCAAACGACAAAAAATGTTAAGAATCACCCTTTGCCCGATTGTACCACGCGTCCTGCGTACCCATCAAAACCGAGTGAAACCAAGACAAACACATCGTCATCAAACTCTAATCATCGTGAAATTAACTGTATCACGGTGAAATCGTTTGAAGACGATCATCAATTCATGTCCGCGGCGTTGGAAGATTAAAAGCCCGCGGTCGCGTTAATTTCCGGCGTGGCATTAATCAATTTCCCCAGGGCCAGGTCAGCGAGAGGAACGAATCGAGAGTACGTGCCGGTTACGCGGAATATTTTTGCCCGCGCTTAGAGGTCGTTATCGCTACGCTGGAATCTGTTGTAGAACGAGGGGAGGTGGAGGAGGACTCCTCTTCCTAGGGATGAAAGTGGGACGATCCGCGATTTTTATCGTACCCCGCGATTCCTGCTTCGGCGAATACACTTTCGTCGTACCGAAACCACAACAACACGTTCTACACGTGTACATACGTATGTACGTACGTATGTACATAGGACTAGGCTGGTTTCCAGGTTAACGATTATCGTATATTTTTCCTCGTCCGCCGCCATTCTTCTGTCTCGCGTTACGTCGTACATCCCGCGGGGACAATTTTTTCTGGGACTCCCCGCTGTGGAGTGGGACAGTCACAACCATCCCCATTTTCTCTCGAAGAATCATTACGACTGGTTCGGTCAATGGAGCATCGATTTACTGCATGCGAGGAACGCCGAGCCGCGTTTACGGCCGTTGCGATGCGCATTTGGGACCATTGGCGTGTTCGTGTTTCGATGGAAAAACAAGTGAGCGATGATGATTTCATGCGACTCCGGGACGACGCTGCTGCTTTCGCTAGACGTGTACACTGGCGTTCAGAAATGTTGGGATTGTTATTGAATGCGAAGGAAATTTAAATAATCGTTAGAAGATTGTTAACCCTTTCGTCGCGGCAGGTTTTAGTGTGTGACGATAGACGTTCAAACGCGGCCGCAAAATCTTCTGGTTGGGTGTCTTTAGATATTTTTAATTTTTTTAATTAAAATTCAAAGTTAAAATTTTTAAATTAAAATTCGAAGTTAACATTTTTTAATTTATCTTTTTAAAAATTGAGGTGGAAGTGCAAAAGTAACAAGGCTTAAATTAAGATGAAAGTGTGCCGAGAAACGTAGACATGCGGCAGTATTCAAGAAAATATTTGACATGTATTTTTTTTTATCGACAATCGTTCACATTAAAGGGGTGAAAATCGTCCTCAAAGTTGATGGTGACAAATATATTTGATCTAATATCTCGAAATTTTTTGGAGGTACAGAAATAGTGTAAATTGACGAATGTTGTATTGTTCAGCAATAAATTTGAAAAAAAGAGAATAATAAATTTGTTACTATAATTTTTGACGGCGATTTTCGTCCCCTTAACCCTTTCGTTACTATTGGCGCCTATAGGCGTTCTGAAAATTCGCGAAAATTTGCAAAAATTCACTTTCACCTCAACTTAATACTTACTTTATCGTTTACGCATTTCCACCTTAATTCAATGAACCGAATTTTAAAACGATACGACCAAAATAACAAATTTTGCAGCCATGGTTAAAAATTCACCGTGTGTCAAAGGGTTAACGTGGACGATTGTCGATAAAAAAGGACACTAGATACTACAGGGTTATACAAATTAAGTGTCACATCTTCCAACAGCGTTATCGTCACATGATAACCACTTTCTTTAGGGCCAAATTGAACAATATGAACGTGGACGATATCTGGTTCCAACAAGACGGTGCCACATGCCACACATCAAAGGAAACAGTTGCTCTGCTGAAGGAAATGTTTAACGGACGCGTAATTTCACGAGGAGGAGACATTAATTGGCCATCAAGATCGTGTGATTTAACACCGTTAGACCATTTTCTACGGGGACTCTTGAAAAGTAAAGTCTACGCTAAGAATCCAAAGACTATTGACGAGCTGAGAAACAATATCACAGCCGCCATTGATGAAATTGAATTTCAGTTATGTGAAAATGTAATGGAAAATTGGGTCAAACGTATCGAGCTCGTGAGAAAAAGCCGAGGAGGACACTTGAATGATATTGTCTTTCATAATTAATGTCATAGAGTAGACTTTGTGTTAAAATAAAGAAACCATACAAATCTCAATGTTTATTTCAATTTGAAGATGTGACACTCAATTTGGATAACCCTATATATACCAATATTTCATCAAAATCGGTGACTATCACTTAGGCATGTTCCTTTCTAAGTTCATGATATCTACGTAACGCACGAGTTCCACAAACCTAATCAGTTATGTGAAAATGTAATGGAAAATTGGGTCAAACGTATCGAGCTCGTGAGAAAAAGCCGAGAAGGACACTTGAATGATATTGTCTTTCATAATTAATGTCATAGAGTAGACTTTGTGTTAAAATAAGGAAACCATACAAATCTCAATGTTTATTTCAATTTGAAGATGTGACACTCAATTTGGATAACCCTATATATACCAATGTTTCATCAAAATCGGTGACTATCACTTAGGCATGTTCCTTTCTAAGTTCTTGATATCTACGTAACGCACGAGTTCCACAAACCTAACAGACAAGGAAAATTTCCACGCTAATTACCGTTAATACCGTCGATTAACATTTAGCAACGATGTATCGCCAGCGGATAACGATAACGAGTGATAGCAGACGACGTTGGAAGAAGCATGGATCGCGGGCCGTATGAATATTTTGCTTTGATTACCGTTGTTATCGGGACGAAATTGTTACACGAATAATACGCGTTTCAGCGGCGTGATATGAATATTCTCGATTAATTTCCAGTGGAACAATTCAATATTGACGCTATCATATCTGTCGCGCGATCCCTCGCGTTCAACTTTTTTCTCTCTTTTCACTCGTTGCGCCTCTCTTTCTCCCTCTATCTTTTTGTTGTTTTCATCTCCTTTTTCGAGAATGTGACCAGTCGAATTTCATTTCACACTTCCGTTTGACAGTTGGGAGAGAGTGAGCGAGAGAGAGAGAGAGCAAACACGGATCCACGAAATCATGCTCGATCATTACCGTGTTGGGCTACGTACATAATTCATAAATATACTAGTGTGTACATTACTTGAGTTATACGATAAAATCACGTCGCGTTTGGGAAATTACAGGCGGAATGTAATATTCGAGCGTTTATTCGAGAACAGATCAGCTCGTAAATTGTAAACGACCATTATGACGCTTTGTTTTGCGTGTTTGTTTAATTCGCTTGTTTGCTCGGTAGGTGCGCGTGCTCTTGAAACGCGAGCTTCGTTACACGCGTAATGATCTGCTGATTTTGACAATGGATCTTTGACTAATATTTTTCAACATTAGAGGCAAAGAATGCTAAAATTTTTAACATTTTATTCATATTCGTATTCATTAGAAGCAAAGAAAGCTGAAATTTTTAAAATTTTATTCGTCTTGCTATTTACATTTCGGAATAAAAATTTGTTCACGGGATATTCACGGATTTATTGTTAAACTACACGAATAACGAATATCGAGAAATTGCAAAATGAAATACCAACGAATTAAATATTAAAATCTATATTACTAGAAATTTCATTTCACGTATGTTAATTCCCCGAATCAATAACGAATGTAAATCATGAAGTACAGAAAAGAGAAAATATTTCCGTTAATTACTTTCCTTCGCTGCATATTTCACGTCTCGCTGAAATCTCCAAATTTCACTTCCACTTCTGTCCAATGTAACTAACAATCACGTATTACCTACTTTACATATTACATAGCGATTCAAGAATAATTAACTCACGAATCGAGCGAAGTTAAATAAAATCTCTCCACAACGCGGAAAGAAGAAGTTCGTCGCGAATGCTCGGTGAACGGACATATATTATTCTTCTTGCCTTTATGCAGACTTGTTCTTTGTCATTTTAATTTTTATTCTGTTTCCTTTTTACTATGAAAACTTCTCTTTCGAGAATATATTTCTTTATACTTTTTCTTATTTGCTGTTTCGTAAAGGTACTTAACCCACTGGGTCTTGGACCCAGTGTTTCCCGTCCCTGCCGCGAGGAGGCGGGCCTTCTATCTCCTATTTTTGTTTATAGAGGAGTAAAAACCCTTACTTAAGCCTCATTTAAGTAGCTTCTGTCTTATATCACTCTTCACTGTCATACTCTTCTTCAGAGTCTCAGTGAACGGACACACAGCCTGTCTGTTTTGCCGCCCTGAGAAGGGCCTTTCGGAGTGAAGAGTTTTTAGGAAACTGAGGATGGGCGGAGAATGAAAGGTTAGGGCGTTTCCGGGCCTCCAAGTGGACTTTCATGCCAGCAAGGCTACCTAGGAGAGCCGTGCCTTAGATGCGGGAGGGACTGGAAGGACTCGTGTCAGAAGTTGTATATATACAAATAGGAGCCTCTATGAGGACTAGCGAGAACTTGTGGTAGGAAAAAGTTGTTCAGAGTCACCCCAGCAACCCCCTATTTCCGGGTGTTCGAGGAGTTACGGGACACCCTGTATGATCCGATCCGTCAATGTTATCGCGTTCGACCAATAATAACAACACGTGTGCCCGACTTCTATAATTGCATTAGAGAAGGCGGGCCTGCAACTAGTGTTTGCCGCTCTGAGTAGGGCTCAAAGTACCGCGGTGTCTATCCTATACCTCTATCAAGCATGATCTCTACTCTCTATCGAAACCACCAACCGCTAGAACCGGCCCGGAGAATCAACGAAGACCTCCGTCCCAGACTCGAACCCCAAAATGGCGGTAAGGATTTTTTCTCGCGGGTTTCGATTTCTATGCGTTGGTAACGTTAACACCAACGTCCGTACGAAATTTCCGCCCGAAAGTGAACGGACGCGATCGAACCTCGGAAGAAAATAGTAATAATTTGTCACGGCGGGTTACACGTGGAATAAAAAAAAGACAGGGTCCGATGAAATATTCGGCGTTGGTCAAGCGCGGCGGCGGCGGCGTCCGCCAATCATGCGAATCGCGATGTCGGTTTCGATCAACGTCACAAATGCGCGGTGCAAACGACAGATGTCAGTCCGCCTTTTCCGATACAATATCATATTTTTTCCGTAATATGACAGCGATATAATTGAGTCGAGTCCGTCTCTGTTATTTATTTCCGCGAGCTGCGCTCGTTTTAAGCGGCGGCGAGGAATAACGACCGGCTGAAATTTACACACGAGCTGGGATACGATCGAGAGGATCGTCAAGGCTTTAGCCGGTTTGCACGGGGAACGCTTAGACGCTCGAATCGCATTTAGACTTTCAAATTGAGCCGCTTTTCCCTCCCCCCTTTTAGTGCCTCACGCTCCACGTATTAATGGAGGGACACTCATGAAGGATATTCGATTGGAGAGAGGAACGCTTCTTTCTTTTTCTTTTTTTTTTCTTTTGTCGATGGTCGTAAAACGCAGTCTGTCGAAGCTCCCGGCGAAATAACGCCGGAACTTGGCCAGAACGAGCGGCGCGAATCCTGAATTATATACGCGATCTTCGGAGCATATTTCGAGGATGGTTTTCTTGCGCTACGACGTTCTGGTTGGTTTGAAGGGATTCTGACGTGAATTAATTAAAGTGAAAGTTGGTAAAAATTTGCAGAAGGATGAATCATATATCTTTTGACGTATATTGTAAAGGGTGCATTTCTAAGTTACACAGGATTTGAATTTCGCGGGGTCTCTTTTGGTTCTTGAGGTATGCGATTTTGAAACATTGTAAAAATACTGTTCTCAGAAAAAGAAATTTAGTCTTTGTGACCTTAACTTTGACGATTTTTCAAATTTTTGCTATGAAATTCTAGTAAAAGAAGTTCTAAGCTAAATTCTAACCTAAATTCTAAGAAACTCTAACCTAAATTCTAAGAAATTGCAACCTAAACTTTAAGAAATTCTATAAGAAATTCTAAGAAATTCTAACCTAAATTCTAAGAAATTCTAAGAAATTCTAACCTAAATTCTAAGAAATTCTAACCTAAATTCTAAGAAATTCTAACCTAAATTCTAAGAAGTTCTAACCTAAATTCTAAGAAATTGTAACCTAAACTTTAAGAAATTCTAACATAAATTCTAAGAAATTCTAACCTAAACTTTAAGAAAATCTAAGAAATTCGAACCTAAATTCTAAGAAGTTCTAACCTAAATTCTAAGAAGTTCTAACCTAAATTCTAAGAAATTGTAACCTAAACTTTAAGAAATTCTAACATAAATTCTAAGAAATTCTAACCTAAATTCTAAGAAGTTCTAACCTAAATTCTAAGAAATTGTAACCTAAAGTCTAAGAAATTGTAACCTAAAGTCTAAGAAATTCTAACCTAAATTCTAAGAAATTCTAAGAAATTCTAACCTAAATTCTAAAATGGTCTAACCTAAATTCGAAGAAATTCTAATCTAACCCAAACCCAATTTCCATTCAAAGTCAGAAATTTATTTCAATTTTATTTTAATTTCACGATAAAGTTTGTTATTTCTATTTTATTTTTTTATTGTAATGTAATTTTTTTAAATTGAAAAGAGAAAAAATGAATTATTATTTTTAACAATTTCAATTCTGTAATGGACACGTATGTACATATACATATACATATATGTAGATTTGAATTTCTGCTCTCGCCTTCAATCTCCAGGGTAATTATCGATTTTTCATTCGTTCGCGTAATGACTCGTAGGAAGTGGCTGGTACGTTAGCCTTTTCTGCACGTTCTCGATATACCATTGCTAATTTTGCACTTTCTACTTTAATAGCGGCTTGTCAAAGCTTCGTCGTTGAAGGCTGTGCACATCATATTACCCCTTAGCGTGGCGATGATATAAGTGAATTAAACGTTTCCAGGTATCCATTTTCGTACTGACAAGAAGAATATAAATCGTGATCGATATTTTCAACAATCGCCTTAGCGAACAATGAAGTGGTTAATATTAAACATCACTTCGAAGTGATTTTTAATATATTCTGCTGTACATTCGAACTTATTTTCAGTCATACATTTGAATTTCACTGATACTTTTAAATGACAAAGTGAAAATTTTCTTATCAAAACTATGTTAAGAAATTTCACATTTTCACTTAAATCTGGATCACTAAAATATGATCTCATACAGGTTGTTTATATTCTTCTGTATACACATATTTGAATTTCAATATCGATTCGTTTAAATAACAAATGAAAATTTTCTTATCAAAACTATGTTAAGAAATTTCACATTTATCAGTCAAAAATGATTTTAAAGAGTTTATTATAAACTGTACGAACTATGTTAAGAAATTTCACATTTTCACTTAAATCTGGATCACTAAAATATGATCTCATACAGGCTGTTTATATTCTTCTGTATACACATATTTGAATTTCAATATCGATACGTTTAAATAACAAATGAAAATTTTCTTATCAAAACTATGTTAAGAAATTTCACATTTATCAGACAAAAATGATTTTAAAGAGTTTATTATAAACTGTACGTCATGAATTTGTCAATCATTATTTCCAGTTTGGAAATAAATTGAAAAGATTAATAATCAACGAATGCAGAAAAATCAAAAAATCAAAGATATCCTGAAAATTTGTATTTTCCTTCCTTCCTGTATAACAATACACACAATAGCTAAAAGTTAACGACTAAGTATTTTTTTTTCCGCGTCGATATTTCAGATTTCTCCTTCCGGTTCGGTATCGTAGTAATTTTTAGTGGTGTATCTTTTCTAAACACGCCATGCACTTTCCGCTGGCGTCTGGCAGAACTAACGAGCCACGAGTCCTTCGTGGAAAATGAGTCTATGTTGATGCGATTTTAATAACGCGGAGATGCCTCCTCTTATACTCGATACCATCTACTTAGCGGTTTTCTAAGCGTTGCTTGAGAAATTTTCTTTAATTCTACTTTCACATGTCACGGTTTGCTTCCAAAGATTGTCTGCATCTTCGTTACATTGCAGAACAAATAAGAAAAGCAGAAAGTGAGAAAATAAGAAAAAGTAAATTTCGCGTAGTCATTTTTATTCATAAATATTTATTGACAAATATTACTGAACCTTCGGTGCAATGCAGAAAACAAGAAAATCTGTAATTTGTGTAATAATATTTATTGACAAACGTAGATGTGCAAGGGGAAGAATAGTACTTAATTAAAAGTTCAGAAATTGCAGAATTCTAGTTTACGTTCAAATTTAAGTTGAAGCAAACCAGTTAAAATTTATGATTTTTCATAAGAATTTATTTAGAACAATGTTTGCTGATAATGATAAACGACGTTAAAGATAGCAATTGTAATTATTTCATACGTTGACGTCTGTTAGATCTTTTTTAGGTGTATTGTACTAATTACTATGTTTGTAAACATATAGCTCTATTAATAATTCATGTCATCAAATCCCACGAAACTATTGCAAATCACCGATGACTGACGCCAGGTTGAACACATTAAATCATTAATCATACTAATCGTAAACCAATTAGAGATCACATAACGTAATATTTTCAAACGAGAAAGAGGAATTCACCGTGATACGTGTATTATAAACGAAACATTGCCGCACCACGTAGAATTCAGCGCGCTGTAATTGGCCAGTGTTTTTCGTTAATAATTCAAAAACGAAGCTTCAAACTGGATTTTGGAAAAGGAAAAGGTTGTTCAGAGTCACCTCAGCTACCCCCCATTTCCGGGTGTTCGAGGAGTTACGGGACACCCTGTATATACCAATTTCACGAATAATGTCTCTATAAACATCTCTACGTGCACGAAACATATAATCTTTATTCCTTACAAATTGACATTAAATTCCTAATCGTAAACCAATTAGAGATCACATAACGTAATATTTTCAAACGAGAAAGAGGAATTCACCATGATACGTGTATTATAAACGAAACATTGCCGCACCACGTAGAATTCAATCTATATACCAATTTCACGAATAATGTCTCTATAAACATCTCTACGTGCACGAAACATATAATCTTTATTGTTTATAAATTGACATTAAATTTAATTTACCTAGAATCCATCATTGGTCGAAATTATTAAACACATGTACAGCATTATAAATTGCAAAATTTCACGTTCAAATACGATATTACGAAATTTTTCATAAAATTTGGAATTTAGCAGAAATATCAAAGTTTGCAAGATATGCACATTTGTTTTCCACATTTTTTGTAACTTTTGCAAGTCGTCACGTGGCGCATCTAAGTTACGCGAACAATAGTCAAGACGCAGACACGTTTTAGACAACGATGTCTCGTGTCCACTTTCTAACACCATTCCTTGTTCCTGAAAAATATTCTGCGAATCAGAGGACTGTGTTAGGCGAGGGAGAAGTACGAAAAAGAGTGCTGGAAAAAGTATATTGTTCTCAATCGTTGTTTCAAGCGTTTCACAAAAATAAATAGCTGTACAGGTATTTCCCGCCTTTATTTAATTAATTGGTTTCTGGTGACCATTCGTAAATCTGGGATTCGCAAAGCGGGAAGCTCGTTCTAACTGATCATTATGTCATTGCGCAATTTGCACATCGTTTAATTACGTTTAAAAGCGTGCCAAAATAAAAAATTACATTTACCGTACAATTTAAAACCGAAATTTCGATCCGAAAAATTCGCAAATTGGGAACCACGTGTACCTACTGTGGGATTTACTTGGAGTTGTGATTGGGGTTCAGAAAAGCGTATTTAAAATAATAATAACATTTTATTGACGAAATATAAAGCCATTTAATTTTTATTGTAAACATTTTTTTATATCTACTATAGTTTTAAAGATATACAGGGAAATAAGGTAACACTTATCTTCATTCAAGGGCTGTTTTCACCCCAAAGAACCGAAATTGGGCCAAAAAAAATTGCCCGATACTTCTGTTGAGATCCCCTACAAACCCACAAAGTTTCAAAAAAATCGGACATTTCGGGTCACTGAGGTTCCCTTGTAAGTTAATTAGAAACGCTTAATTATTCTACGTGTTCCACTCAAGGTCTCCTTTCTTCCAAATTTTACACTTTTCCTCGAGTCTCTTACACTTTTCGCAAAATTTCAATAGTTACCTTTAAATATGCCAGGATTACGTTCCAGCTGATCATTACGTCATTACATACTGTGTCATTCACCACACAATTTAAAATAAAAATTTTCATCAAAAAATTCGTAAATTGAAAACTACCTGTATTTAATTTTCAAAGAATTACCTTACCTTCATTTCCGAGTCTCTTACACTTTTCGCAAAATTTCAATAATTACCTTTAAATATGCCAGGATTACGTTCCAGCTGATCATTACGTCGTTACATACTGCCCGATCCCCCGTACAATTTAAAATAAAAATTTCTATCCAAAAAAAACCTGTACCTAATTACCAAAGAATTATCTTGCCTCGATTTCCTAGTCTCTTACACATCTCGTAAAATTTCAATAGTTACCTTTAAACGTGTCAAGGTCGTTCGCACCACCCTGTACAAACAATCAAAAACCGATTATCCGACACAATCTATCATTTCACCGAACAATTCACTTTATGTTTACAGAGAAAATGAGCATTCTGACAGGTAGCTTATCCATCATAAACGATTCACCTTCGTTATTTCGGTGACAATCGGCAACGATTCACATGGAAATTGGATTCGCTTGAGGTTTCACTATGGTCATTCGCCTTATCCTCGTTTGAATCATACACGGCGATCTCGTACTCGCAATATCGATTCCACGTTATCACGTTTACCTCCCGCTATCACGTTTCCTACGATAAACCTTTCGCATCTTTTGTAACGAGCATTCGCCAGAATGGAGGTCGGGATTTTTGATCGGTTATTACGCGAGAACAGGATTACACGTGTAATCTCTGTGTTCAGTCGGTCTGGTAATTACCACAGGAAGGACGTGTAATTCAGAGTAGAACAGATAGTTCAGGTTATCGTCGCGAGACTATTGTCTGATATCCCGTAAATTCTACTTATACAGTGGTACAATTGTTCTCGGAGTGTGTCATTTTTTAGTGACATTTCTCGTCTAAACTTTTTAATTTGAACCACTCAGGAGCCACTTCTCTTTATGAAAAATTAAGCACCAAGTATGTGCTTTGATACTAAAATTGGAAGAAAATTAAAAAGTGGAGTTAATCACTTTCTTCTTTAATCACTTCATCATTTCTTTCTTAACATGATTTTTAAAATTTTTGGATGACTGAAAATACGATTGTTGTATCGTGTGTCAATTAAAGATCAGAGTTTCTTGACCAGTAGGAAAAATTGACATGAAGTTTGAATGGAACGATACTAAAATTTCGACAATTGCGAAATATTGCAGTATCGGGGCCTCCGTACCCAAATAGGAAACCTCGAAGGGAGAATAGAGAGGGAGTGGTTGGCGTAGCGCGCAAAGCCTCGGCCTGCTAAGCCGAAGGTCCTGGGTTCGATTCCCGTTGGGTCCCTCAATATTTTTCCGTCGATTCCTACAATGTATGCTGTTTGACATTGATAGTGACAACTCAAAAAATGTAAATTTTACAGAAAAGGCAGTTTAAAATTTGCATTTGACTAATAATTGAAAACTGATCGTATAATCTGATCTGCTCTCTATTACGAAACCAAAGAAGTTAGAAATGTACCGATATAGATGATAAAAATACTGTATCTATAAAATCTATCTATGCAAAAAATTCAATATCGACATTTTCCGATAAGCCATATGATAACTAAGTGAAAATATTTTAATCTCTTCACAGTTCAATTTTCAGAGTAATTACATTTCTCCGAACCTTCGCCATCAATTTCAAAACCTTTCACTGGAAAAGTATCATTTCATCGAACAACGTTCAAATTCGATACAAGCCCCATTCAAATCCAACATCACAGTCAAAACTTTCCCGATCGTATATACCTATACACAATTCCAGGCCATCGCTATTCCCGAGGCGACGGACCACTCCTCGAATACATTTCCTTCTCCACGGAAAAAGGCCTCTTATTGTCAGTGATTACGACTTTTTAACGGGGACTTCTACCCTCCTCGTCTTATCTACGCGTATTCCCCGTTTCCTTTGCTCTTCTAGCTGCTCGTGGCAGCCTTCAACGTCGCTTTCGAACGTTTCCACGGTTGTAACTGGTTTCTACAGAACGATCCCGTCTTCAACCCCTTTTGCAACCTTGTCGAACCGAGGCTTCTTTCCTTTACCTTTTTTTCTCCTTCCATCTTCTTTCTTTTCTTTCTTCAACTTTGAATTTGATTTGCATGTGAAAGAATGGCATTCAGGTCGTCTCGTGTTCACCCGTTAGGCAGGTCGGTTCCTTGAGGCGTTTTCGACCTCGGTCCACTCCAGGCCGGCCCTGTGTCATGCAAATTTTATTATTGTGACCGCTGTCGGGTCCGACCGATGCGCTCGTCCTTTTGACGTTGCTCTTCTGCGCTCGATTGCCGCCTCGTTGATCGCGATTGAAGTGACGTTGCTCAGATAGATTGTGCTTGGACACTTTCTGCTTGGTAAAGGGAGAATAGATTATTTGATTTGTATCTGAGGTTGCAGCGAATAGCGGAGGAGAGATGCCGGTTGGTTAAATCGTTGACGGAAATTTTGATTAGCCTGCGAGGGTCTGGCTTTGCGAGGTGTTCCGACGTAGTTTATCAAACTATCAAGGGAACGTCCTCGAGTGATAATCACAGGTTTTGATCAAACTTTGGTGTATGGTAGTTCACGTATTTTTTTTTTTAGGAAAAAATCGTTCCCAACGAAGGGGTGAAAATTGCCCTCAAAGTTGGAGAGAGTAAATATATTTAGCCTAATATCTCCAAAATGATTGAAGATAGAGGAATAATGTAAATTAAGGAATTTTGTGTTTTGCCATAACGAATCTGAAAAATAGAAAATAAAAAATTATATTAGGTTATCCCATAAATTCGTGTCGAACTTTATAATTTAGATTAATATTTCCAAGGAACATTTAAATTTTATGAAGAAAACGTAGACGCCTTTTCATTCCATAACCTTTTTCTATTTTCTTTTTTTTTTGGTAAGACTATTATGTTGTCACTCTAATATTTCCTTGGATTTCCATCGAAACATTTTTCGAAATCACCTAAATTTATCCTAATATTATAATATTGTAACCTTATTCGTTACGAGGGGTGGTGGGCTGACCGAAATAATTCTCACTAGAGTACAGTTTACGCGAAATCGACGTAGCACGGCGCTCAGGTGAACGGAAAACGGACGGACCCAGGGTTGCCTCGTGGTCCGTAGATGTCCACCCATGGAGCAAGGTCGGAGCCTAGGCAAGGGTCGCTGTCCTTGGATGTCCACTCGAGGGAGCGTCTTGAGAGCAGCGAACCGTGTTGTCCATAAAACTATGGGCCCGTCCTCTTTATATCTTTGCGGGGGGTTGCCTGGGCCAGCGCGAGTCGTGGAGTGGGGGAGTCGACCGCGCATGCGCCCAAGGGTGGAATTGGTAGTGGGGATGCGGACAAGGGCGCCAGTCTGGTGGCCGCCCGGGGCACTACCTTCCTTACGCAGTGCGCTACAATATTAAATTTAGCCTAATACCAGGAAAATGATCAAATACAGAGGAATAGCGTAAATTAACGAATTTTATGTTTCCCAACGGCAAACTTGAATAATAATTTTGTACTTTTCGTTATACCGGAACAAAGATTATATGCAAACACCTTTTTGTTTGCAGTGCCTCCGAACATAGAGGACTACCAGACCTCGTCAGACGCGATTGTACGAGAGGGCGCGAACGTGAGTCTAACGTGCAAAGCGACCGGAAGTCCCAAGCCAAACATAACCTGGAAAAGAGACGACGGCTCGAAGATCTCAATTAACAAAACGCTCTCTGGTGAGTACCACACTACTGCATTATCACGAATAACACATATTATCATGATGTTACAACTTGATGAAATAATATCCTGATATTGTTACAACGTTCAAACTAGATTCCCTCTAATAATTCGACATTACAACCTCACAGTTCTATTACCCGATAATACAATTCGACGATCATTTCAATTTGTCACGCGTTATTGCAATCCGCACTTTTTTTGTTTTTGCCCCCTTTTTGTTTATTTCTCCGTCTGTCTGTCCACGGTCCACAGCAGCGTGGAGGGTGATTTTTAATTGCTCCACAAATATCAGCTTTATTTCTTGATTTCTGTTCGAATCAACGAATACACTGTTTGGTACATTTTTAAAACGTAGCGTCACATTACTCGCATGATAGAAAACAATGTATTTTTACCGCTTACTACGAATATGACTGGTTTATATCGTATATAGGTTAAAATTCACCCGAGGTAAAAGTTCAACGAATTTCAATGTGTGAAGTTTTTATTGTTTTGCACGATATACGTCTGTGTAACATTCTTTTTTCGCTTCGACCGTTAAATTTAAGGTAAAGGTACCAGTAGTTGACCAGTTCTTAGAAAAACGTAAAAAATAAGGTTTTTATAAGTGATTCTCTTTTGAAAAAAATGCACCTGACGTGCCAAGACATCTATCGATTAAATTTCAAAAAAATTACATGTGAAATGAAGTATGCGAAGTAACAACGGACGTCCAAATTCGTTAAGGTAAGTAATATGCCTCTATATTGCTATTTCCTTAACGTTTCTGTTAAGAACAGCTGTACGGTTCAGGTGAACAAATCCATACGTTGCGAACTCTTCGTGACTGAATTATTTACTTATTAAATTCTCACAGTGTTTTCTAAGTGATAAATGCAACGTTTTTGTTATTCTAACCACAAAAAGCAATAGTTTATTGGGGGGTCAAATTCTGAATCTTGTTATTCTAAGTTTTTAGAAGTTGACCGGGGTGGTAAATTACCGACGTGAGTTATTTAAATTTGTTTACGATTTATAATGTATCCATTTTGTATTTAACTTTATTAGAAGTACAAAATATAGTTCTAAATTTTGTAGCATACTGCGTTTTAGTGGATGACCGCATGGTCAACTATTGACTGATCCACGGTCAATTATTGACTCCGTCCAGTGTCCACTTTTTTAAAATAACCATGTGCGTGATATTATAAACACCACCGGAAAATTAAAATCCATTTACTTAATTATTTTTTTTTTTTTATTTTTATTTCATCCATGGAAATGTACGGGCGATTGTGGAAGTGGCCAGAGAAGCCTGATGTGCTGGACTACGAGTGGAAGGCTGTAGTTTCTCATATCAATGAGCCCACGAAATCGAGCAGAACTCGCAACGTCTACTCTGTTCCCGAATTGAACTTGTTATGGAATTGAATTGTTTTATTTCTACTTTCCATTCTAATTATAACTTGTGCTGGTAATTGTTGAAAATAAACGATACTAAAATGATTGCCAACATTATTGCTTTAACCCTCCTTCTAGTATAAGTGGTCAACTACTAACGAACAGAGGATCAGTTACTAGTGTTTTCATTTTTAAGAGTGGTCAACTTCTGAAGTAATAACTGAATTTTTAAATATGTATTTAAAATTTTTATAACATAACTTTTTTAAAAAATTGGTCTTGTTACATCATCTAGAAGGCTTAAAGAGTATCTTCAGGCATCGACTCTCGCTATTTAATCACAGAGCAAGTGGTTACTATTGTTCATGTGAAGGATTTCTCTTAACTGGTCAACTACTGGTACCTTTACCTTACCTCCGAAACACCTTGCACGCCGATCAAATTCATACGTTTATCAGCTACGTGAAAGTATGTCTGCTCCGGATATATTTTTACTCTATCAAAATTTGCATGTATCATAGTCAGAACTACGTGAAAAATAGATACGGCCGATTCGATGTACGAAACATCCATCACTGATAACAATTTATCGATGAACTAACTACGCCGTTCATGAGTATTAGGACACCCGGTGTTAAGGCGTGTCCTGTAGCCGGATTTATGGCAGGCAAATATCGTTTCCTCAAAACACCACAAGTGTTTACTGCGTTGCCTGCGACACTTAGTCCCTAAGACCAGACCCAGAAAAATAGAAAAGTGACGACTTTTGCCAACGTCGATGAGCCACTTGACTTTAACAAAGTGTGGGATCAATTCGTTAAGAAAAAAGTATACTCTCTGTCGCGTAGCCAGTTCGGCGCGCTACCTTCAACTGCCTTCTTGTCCCGGGCCCGGGGCCCGCGTGCCTCTTCTACGCTTCGCTTTTCGCTCATGCCGCGCCGGTACGCACCACACACGCTCTCACACGTGTCGGACCCGGTCGCCGGCGGATCGGTCACCACAGAAGTCTAGAAAAGCGGAAATTCCACAGGATTCGCGAAGGGCGATGCACCGGAGTAAACTGATTGGTGATTTTAGAAAAGGAAAAATCACCAATCAGGGTGTTTTTAGAAAAGTGGGAGTCTTCGTCGAGGGAAACCGCGGAGACACCGGCAGAAAGACTTTGCACCTCGCAGAGTAGACCCTAGACCTCGAATTAGTTTAGAACATAGAACACAAAATCAATCAAGAAACCGGTCCTTCGTAGCCTTAGACCATTAGTCGGCATACAGGTGCAAAAATCGGCAATGCTTGAACGATCGAAAGATCAACCGCAAGCCCTAACACCCGGCATGTTCGTGGAGAAAGTTGATTTATTCATTTTTATCATATTTATTTAAACCGTGCATATTTATTTATTTATGCAGGATTTAAATTACATTTTTTTTCGTTGAAGTTAGGGTCATACATTGGCGAAAATATATAAATGCACTCGTTATTATACTGAGAGAGTATAGAATGAATATTCTTTTTCGGGATATTAATAATTTTGTAATGACTTTTGTGTGTCAAATAATTTTATGTTAAACTTGAAATGGTAGCGAGGTTCGCTTCACATTCAACAAGTAGCTTTTAGTGGGTTTCAGTAGACGTATGCAGAATTCGGTAGATTTCAATAGATTTTGGTGGAATTCAGAACATTTCAATAGATTTTAGTAAATTTCCACAGGTGTCAAAAGATTTCAATTTATTCATTTTTTTATTTATTATATTAGTAGAATACAGCAAATTTTAGTACATTTTAGTAAATTTCAGCAGATTTCAATAAATTTCCGTAGATTACAAAAGATTTCAATTTATTCATTTTTTTATTTATTATATTAGTAGAATACAGCAAATTTTAGTACATTTTAGTAAATTTCAATAGATTTTAATAAATTTCCAATTTTCAAGAAATTTCAATTTATTCATTTATTTATTTATTATATTAGTAGAATACAGAAAATTTTAGTACAATTTAGTAAATTTCAATAGATTTTAATAAATTTCCACAGGTTTCAAAACATTTCAATTTATTCACTTATTTATTTATTTTTAATTTACTTATTATATTCATAGAATACAGCAGATTAGAGTACAATTTAGTAAATTTTAGCAAATCTCAATAGATTTCCGTAGGTTTCAAAAGATTTCAATTGACATTAGTCGAATACAGTGGAATTTATTACATTTTTGTACATTTCAGCAGAATGCAGTAGATTCCCCCAAATTTCAAAATGCTTCACACTCGCTAAGTGCCCCAATACATACGAACAGAAGTGTACACCTCTTGAACCTATTTCCACATTTCAATGAAACTGTCGTTTAGATGATTATTCAAAAATACAGTAAAACGTATTGAAAAATAATAAAACTATATCTGATACTATGAAACAGTGTATGGCTTTTTCAATTAATACAGACGATTCACGAAATAAACACTTTTATGGGATTTAAAAAATTACAGTAAACATTCAAATATTAAAAAAATTAATGTAAAAGAGAAATATACCAGCATATGAAAATGATTAAGGATGTGTAAAGGTTAATGCAACGAAATATTGGAACAATGAAGACGCAAACACAAAGTATCGAATTTTAATATGTAACATTAGGATTAATGTTACCAAATATAACACAAATATACCACGATACAACCAATATTGATCAATATATACCATAAAGTTGAAACCGGCCAGTCGGAAGAATGGTAGCCTCAATTTCGAAATCAGATGCGCTATGGAGAACAGAGTCGGTAAAATAAAGTTCGAAGATAAATTCAAGCTCCGGTTATTGTCTCAAGTGGAAAAAGTATGTGGCATGTGGCACATTCCAGTCGCGGCTATCTCTCCAGGAGAGATCTCAGGGCATTATCCCTCTCATAATTTCGCAGGCAGCTTACACGAACTTAACTCTTCGCCGGTTCCGTACGTCTACGCGTTTTTCCCTCGACCTCGTAGCTATTTCCGTGCTTGCCAGCCTGCCCCCTCGTAAACTTAACATAAGGGTTGAGCCTTAGTGCGGTCTCCCCTCTCTTTAGTATTTTCATTCTTTTTGTGGCCTGGTTACCTCTTGCTTCGCGCACTGTTCAGCTCACATCAAAGCTCATACTTTCCGCTTGTTACACGAAATTATACGAGAACTCACGTGTAATTCCTCTTTCGACGAACCCTTTGGAAATACGTATTCCACGGCTTTATTGCGTTTCACGGTCCCTGTTCGACCGTATTGTACACGATCGACCTTTGGCACTTTTCAAAACCAGCCTGTTACTCCGCGGTGGATATTCGGAAAACGGTAAGAATGAAGCTGAGAAATGAAGTTCTTTGTGGCCGGAAGAAGTCAAGAAGGTCCTTCTGTTTCTGTGTTTAATGAACCGATCAAAAAGCGAAACGCAATTTATCATCCTTTGTTAGCAGTAAGCTGGGGATGAGCATTAACTTCAAGGAGCAAGCCAAAAAAGACTGAGTTACTATTGCGCGCATGAGGTACTGGTGTGACGCTACTTGTTTTTGTACAAACAGAGACGGAATAAAAACGGGCTTCTGCATAACTTCCCTTTGTTCACTGTGTAATTTCTCTTTCCTTTCTACACTTCCTTTGAATAGTGTGTGAAGTTACATTTTTTTCTCGTCCGGTTGTAAAAATGCAAAAGATCCACTTTCGCACTCATCGCTAAAGGGATTAACTGGAGAAGCGTTATTTTTTACAAGTTCTCTTCTCGTCTAGGCTCCTATTCCCGTAAATACGGACTTCTGACCTGACTAATCACCGCACTCAAAGCATAGGTCTTCTAGATAACCTCACCGATGAGTCCAGTAAAGTACGTTCAGGACGAAACGCATTTTCCTTTCCAACTATATGTTTCTCTGTCGTTCTACTTCTCTCGTTCCTTCCACTTATCCAACTGTCGCTCGTCCAATTGATGATCAACCAGCGATTCATTTTAGCTTCTGCGTGGCTCAAATACAAATAGTATACTCAGTATTAAATGGACCGTTTATTTTGAAAGTGGTGTAAGTCCATTTTTGAAAAAAATGAGATATCACGTAATTCATGCTTAATTTAATGTAAATTTTTTATGTATAACTAGTCCGTGTTTAATTTCTTAAAAAATTTCCATGAAACGAGAGAATTTCGTTTCAATAAAAAAATCTTCAAAATGCAATTAAAAAACAGATAAGAAAAAACACTAATGGAGAACAGGTAAATTGGTTGCAAATATGTTGGATGAGGTTTCTCCAAAGGTGCACCATACACTATTTTATATAAAACATCGATGAAGGACAAAGAATTTAAAACTATAAATTTATTACCTACACGTCCTGGAAGACCGGTAAAATTTCAAAAAATCGCCCCGGCGCCATTGTACCAAGATGCCAGGCCTATTACTTATGAAATATATAAAGACATCAAGCAGTTATTACCTTATATACCTCCGGTGCATCATGCATATTTCAAAACACTGCCTGCCACATGCAGAGCATAAGTAAATAATATCAATATCTTGTAATTTTAACAATGTAATTAGCGTCTAAAATTTAAAATACTACTTCTATTTTATATCGTGTCATTATTTGTAAACAAAATTGGATTAATATGAAGTATATTTTAAGTGATATTTGATTTTTCAAAATTGAAATTAAACGATTTTTACAATTGTCTAATTTTGAAAGTGGTGTAAGTCCATTTGCAGCCCGTAAGTATACATCATTTTAGTAAAATACGCCTAAAAGAACTTTATATAACCAAATTACATATTGATAAAACAGTAGAAACATTGCCAGACTTCATATAATTTGCCTTAATTTTTTAATTAACAGATATGTTAACCTTTAATTTTCTTGAAACAAGAGAAAATGGACTTACACCACTTTCAAAATAAACGGTCCAAGTAACTCTTTAAGAATGTCATTGGTGCGATTACAAGCGTACGATTTTCAGTATTATTTTTTCTTATCACCCACGTTATAATAAGTTTAAAAATGTCACTAGTATAATTACAGATTTACGGTTTTCAGTATTTCTTTTTTTTTATTATAGTATATACAAAACGCAACAAAATAATTTTCATTGATAGATTAATTTTTTAATCGAATAGAAACCGCTTGCATAATTAGTCGACTTTTACATACAAATAAAACATGCGTGCGTTTGTCCGTCTTCCAGAAATCCTCGCAGAAATATTTGAAGTGATAAAATTGACAAAGATTCAAAGTGTCAAGCTCGTTGAATTATGGCCGGCAGTATTTTGCATTTTTCTGCGATTCTTCTCAATCTCGCTCGTTGGCCTGTCAATTAGCGCGGTTCCGGGGCTTTTAAATTCCGTTTGAGGGTTTGTTGCACGACGCCCAACGGGGGAAAGCAATTAACAAGAAAGTGAGATTGTCTGTCGGGCTAATGTGACGCTTATGGTTTCAGTGTCAGAGTGGAAAGGCGAGACCCTCGAAATCACACGTATCTCAAGACTGGACATGGGAGTTTATTTATGCATCGCGAAGAACGAGGTGCCTCCGACAGTGAGCAAGCAGATCAAAGTCTCCGTCGACTGTGAGTAAAAGTTTTGCTTTTAGCAACCACTGAATCGATAGAGTTGTCGTTGCAGTGTAAGAGCCATGATTTTTTGACCTTTTAGTACTAATTATTATAATAATTGCAAATATTTATTTTTAACGTAAGGACGATCGTATTATTTTCTGTTATTGAGAACGGTTAGTTAGGATTTCATTTTAATACACTTTAAAAATATTAGTGTTTATTTAGATTCTAAGT
>NW_017100155.1:268413-274080 GCF_001263275.1 Habropoda laboriosa | reverse complement strand
TACTATAAAACTATAAAATTATAAAACTATAAAGAAATTTTATTATACCTCTATTGTATTTTAACGAAAATCCAAGGAAATATAGTGTAGCGACGACATAATGGTCTTATAAAAAACAAAAAAAACAATAGAAAAATGTTGTGGAATAAGAAGGCGTTTACGCTTTTTTAATATCAATTTTAAAGGTTCATTAGACCCGAACTTACCAAAATTAAAAAAAAAAAGTAAGTGCTTCTTATTTCCAAAATCGACCACCTGTAACAAGAAACACAAAGAACTGCTCACATTTTCCATTTTTCTAACACGCGCGAACACGAAACACGAGGCGCAAAGATGCCCCAAAAGGTTGAAGAACGTACAATTTAGTAATAAAGAAAGGTGTCCGGCAACAAAGCGGCTCTTTGGCCGCTTACACACACTCTCTCCTTTCTTCTTTCGCAAAGGGGACGAAGAAACGACGCTTGACTCGTGTGGAAGAGTGAAAACGAACGGTACAGAGGGTGAAGAGCAACGGTGGCGAGACATAAAAGTAAGCTCGGGTGAACCGCGACACAACATTATAGTTTCTATCCGGTGTACTTACCCATTGTTACGTTACAGCTTCTCCTAAATACCGAGTGCTTGCCTTTTCTACCCTTCTTTCAAAACCTCGATTCTCGCCGGGACACCGTCGAATCGAATCGTTTTTCGTATTGCCGAGGTTTTCGAAACATCGATGATGATATTGAACAAAGAGTGATAAAAAATGGAAAATTCGATAGGATGAAACGTTTCGTTATGGAAATTTGTTAAAAATGAATAAGAAGATTTACGAGTTTTGGAAAACGTTTTGATAAATTTTGCAAGATCTATATTTTCTATATCTAAATTTTACAAGATTTCCCTTCTTCGTTTTGTCTGTAATTCCAAGTCAACAGTTCGCAAGCTGTTCGTATAACGTTTCTTATTGCTAAAAATGTTAGTGCTTGTTAGCAATATTTAACGAATTTTTTAAATAATACGGATAGCCAATTTACTATTTCGTTCATTCTGTTCTGAAGTTCTGGGGCTGTTGCTCATCAGTTTCTTATCAGAAGACACCCTCGTCTTCTCCACTCCGTGGCCAGATCCTCTAGAAACAATACTCCCACTCTTTTAAATGTGAAGCTGACTTGCCAGAAGCGCCTTCTGTGCCCACCGCATCAAATGAATTAGGACGTTTTTTCTTATACCTTAAAAAACAAACGATGTACCTATCAGGTTTAAATTTACGTGTGTCATTTACGAAGTTCCATGACGAGTTAAGACGTCTTGCGCGTTGGAGAAACATTTTGCATCCCGACATACGCGACTTCAGTGTTAGCAAATAACTCCGCCATCTTGTAGCATTCTTGATTTTAAAAATATTGGAAAATAAAGGCGGAAGTTGCATATTTGTCCACCAAAAATATCCAAACTCTTCACTTAGTAATTGCCTGTAAAAAAATTCACAAAGAAAGCGATTTTCTGAAACCGTCTGACAGGTGTACCTTAAGGGTTAAAGGGTTAAAACGCTTTCCTAGTATAACGAATTTAAAGAAATCAATTCTTTTGCATTTTCTTATAGTTTGTCGCACGCATATACCTCCAATTCCCGCGTATTATCGAAAGATAAATAATAAATGCATCAGTATATTCAAAAGAGTGTTAAACATTTATCAACACTCTTCTTCTTTTCCTTAAACAACGGTCACACTGAATACGTATTCGAACGAACTGTCATTCTGACGAACTCGACACGCCGAAACAATCAAATCTGCACACATATTCTTCTAAGTGCATGCATTTCAGTCTTCAGACGTTCCATTCGTCAGACCGTCAATTCATCCGAACACTCATCCCTTCTAACCGCAGCCTTAGTCGTCGATTCACGTCTCCCGTCGCGAACGCTCGAAAAATAAAACACGTCAATTCACGTCGTTCCCGTCAGCAATGTGTCAGATATATTTCATTTAAGTTTAATCCAGCCTCCCGTTGACTTCCGACCAACGCCGAGAATCCTACGTTATATCCACAAGCAACGTCAATTAACCGCGACAATGGTTTTCCTTAAGCAGAGGAGAACGAAAGGAGAAATTCAGTTGTCGTAGACAAAAATGCGATCTGCGGTTCCGTATAAATCTGTAAATGGTCTTTGGTCAAGGAGCCGGGATCTCGGCTCATTTTCCCAACAGATTTCACGAGCTCTCTCTGTCCCGCCGCGGCAGATTTGCCCGCGCAACGGGCATTAACCATGGCGACCGTGTCCAAATTAAAAAACGGCGACTTACCGCACCTCTCTCTCTCTCTATCTTGGCTACACTCCGTAAATTACACGCGATCGATAACGGGTGCTTTGCAAAATGCTGCCGCCCGTTGCTTTGATACGTTATGCACGCGGTCCCGACGTATGCGCGTTTTTAAAAATGAATGGACACACTCCGAAAGAATAAATGGGCCGCGCTTCGCGGGACGGTTATAAAGGATTGATTAAAGTGAAGCACGCCGCGGAGGAGAAAAAAAAAATATATATATATGCTGAGAGAGATAGAGGGGAGGGGAGTGGATGACGAGAGGGGTCGCGTCAGATGCAAAACTGCGGCGTATATCTCGTTATCACCTGCGACCGTGGCTGAATCTGCGAACGGTGCTGAACGACGGGGCGTACATTGTTCTATGGTGTCGGAAGGGTGAACCGAGATTGACGATTTAGGGAAATCGCGCGATTTTTTATTGGCACGTGTTGTTCTATTTCGCGTCTAACAGAAGGTATATCTACGTCTGGATGTTTCTTTTAATAGGAGGTATATTTAGTTGGGAATTTCATCTAACTAAGTTAATTTTGAATTTTTTAAATGAAAATTCGAGGTTAAGCTTTTTATTTTAGCTTTTTTGGGTGAAATTGTGGCGAAAGAAATACAGTAGGCTTAGTACACACACACACGATATTAATATAAACGCTATTTATTAAAGAAGAATACAGTCAACCCTCCTACAACGCGGTACGGTTTCCATATAACGCGGTGCCAAAATTGCGACGGCCCTCCTATAACGCGGTTTCCGTTCAACAACATTCCATCAACTTAATTGGTTTAAGAAGATTCTCTATAGCATGAATTTATCTATGTGTTAAATTTTTACAGTTGAAATTAGCGGGGAATTCCCTTCTTTTTGGTGAAGGTACATCACCATTTTCCAATTTCAGTTATCAGGGAATTCCCCTATAAGCGAAGAAACGATGCGAGATTGTTCACAGTGTTCTGTTTTAATGCTTAAAATAGATCGTATGATTGACTGTTGCGTATTTGCGTGAATTTTTTTATTCAATAGCACTGCCGAACTTTCGCTGTTGCAACCACTTACTTTGTCATCAATTTTAAGTGCAACTTACAACTTGTTAGTAGGAAACTGTCTGTAAAACCGTGCAGACGTACATATCACGATTAGTGTTCAATAAAACGCCTTTTGCTCGCTTAATTTGTGTTATCGTAATTGGACAACATTACACAATACTGTAAAAATAATAAAAATAAAAATAATGAATAAAAAAAAATAAAAATAAAAATAATTTTATTGTACTTAACATATTATCTTGCCTTTTGTGTTTGTAAAATTTTTTCCACAACCGTATGCACCGTAACTTGACGCTCTGAGAATGCAATTTTCATTCAACGCAGAACGAATCAAACTGATTAACAAGTGATTTTACTTACTTCCGAGTTTCACTCAACGCGGTTCCTATATAACGCGGTACGAATCAATCTGATTCGTACTAATTCTGAGTCTCTTACAGCGCGGTTTCCATATAACGCGGCACGAATTAATCTAGTTTGCACGTTAAATCTGAGTTTCTTATAGCGCGGTTTCCATATAACGCGGTACGAATTAATCGCGTTACAGGAGGGTTGACTGTATATATGTTTCGACATATTCTTACCGCGAAAAAGAACGCGGATTCTTTACCTTACTAGAGAGGGAAAATCGACATTCTATTGGAAAGAATCAACGAAAATCAATTAAAACAGCCTGACAAAAATTGAGCGTGGAATTTTCTTAATTTCATATTTAGTACTTTTCTTTTTAGATACTCTGCTGTGTTTGTGAGTTGCCTAATAAGATACAATAAATGGGACGTTTGAAGGAAATATGAATTATTTTACAGAATACATGTTAAGTATCAAAATGAAATAATGGAAGTAAAAAAATTTGCGGAATGACAGAGAAAGAGGGTATTTTTATTTTTCGTCGTATTCCCCCTTAATCTAGCTACATTTTTCACTCCGATTTAATTGATTTATTCCCTCATGAAAATATACTGTTTCTTTCGCCCGAAAATTTATCCTCCCCCGATGATTCTTTTTTTTCATATTTGGAAGTAAACAGTAACCAGGCGGGATCGTGAAAATAGAAGTGTTAATTTTTTAGTGTAACGATTATTTTCGTTGAATACAATTCACCGTGTGAATAAAAATAAAGTATCGCACTCGACATCGTCAACTGTTCACTTTCGAAATTAGTCGATTTGCAGAAGCTACCACGAATAACTATACGATACGAAAGCAAAAGCGGTGAATTTAGTGGCACGCGGCACTCGCAAACTCTGCGGTGAATTAACCGTTCCCGCTACCGTTTAACTTGAACAACGGAACAACGTTCCTTTGAAGACTGAGACGACTCAATCGCGTCTACGTAAGGCTTCAGAAACCGAGTACAACCGACGCGCTGCATTTGTCGAAAGTGCTTCAGTAGATTATTGTTGTATCGTCACACCTTTCTAATTACACGATACCCTCGATTCAAACGTGTACACAATTTTCGTTATTTTTTTAGTGGAACGATGAACAATTTTTGTTATTTTTCAGTGGAACGACGAACAATTTTTGTTATTTTTTTAGTGGAACGACGAACAATTTTTGTTCATCACGAATGATGCGATTTTGAGAAACTCTTAAGGTGAGAATACTGGACTCCTTTTTCGACTTTTAAGGCCTTCTTTTCGAGTCTCCTTCAATTTTTTGAAAGATGAGAACTTTGGTCCTCTTTTATGCCTTTTCAAGCTTTTCTTCAAGACACTTCCAAAATTTTAAGAGATGAGATGATTGGGCTCTTTGGTGTCTTTGCCAGCATTTTTTTCGAGTCACTTCCAATTTTTTGAAAGATGAGAATGTTCGTCTTCTTTCTATGCCTTTTCAAGCTTTTCTTCAATTCACTTTCAATTTTTTGAAAGATGAGAACCTTGGACTTATTTCATGCCTTTTCCTCCAGTCAGTTTCAATTTAAAAAAAAAATGAGAATATTGGACTCTTTTCTATACCGCTTCAAGTCATTTTCAATTTTTTGAAGTTTCACTCACTCACTAAGAGAAAAAAAAGAAAAATAGTACTTAGGCTCACAAAAACCAGAACATAGAAAAAACTAGCATCGAATCCTTGTAGCTGTTTATAAGTCCCATCGCAATAAAAAGATTTTTTAGAAATCTAATACATAAAGTTCATAACCACGTTTCAATTTATTTTTTCGCGATAAAACGCTCGAATAAGGACTTCCTAAATTTGCAGTTCTATGTTGCAATTGATTCCTTCGGCTAAAGTTACTCTTAACAGTCGTTCGCTGCACATTTTTCCAATAGATTACAGCGAAAATTGATAATTCAGCAAAAAAATGCATTCT
>NW_017100155.1:249485-268353 GCF_001263275.1 Habropoda laboriosa | reverse complement strand
GGTAGTTTTTCAGCTCGTAAACTTGTAATGTCATCGGAACGATGGAGATTGGGTGTAATCTGTCCAACCGTTTAATTAATCTTCGTTGAAGCGTATAAAAACGTGTGAAACCTGCTTAAATTATCGCTTTTAATTTGATCATTCTTCTGTATTTTCATAACCCGTCTATTATAGTTTCAACACGTGCGTCATCAATTATATTTTACTGTCAAATATTTCCTGGAATTCAATTTTTACGAAATTCCTAAAAAGCACCAGAAATTTTTCATTTATCTATGATTGTTTTTTTCATCGTTGCGGAAGTGTGCTCGATATATTTTGGTCTTCATTTTACAAATTTTCATTTTCCAGTGTATTCTGTCGTTCTCCAGTTTTTTATCCAAATTCGAATTTGGATAAACAGTAAAAAATTTGGCAGCTTTTTTAAGTGGTACTTAATTCAATAATGTCTGGATAATCCATATAGTTCTTCAATGGCCAGCCTTCGTTTTACTCAAAATAACATTAAGTGGACACTCTTTGCTTTTTCTCTGTACTCTTCAATTATATTCTGCAATTATATTATCGATGCTAACGATACAGATTTTTCATAAACGAAGAGTTGTAATAAAAAAATTTGTAAGTCACAATAATTCTTGACATTGATAAATATTAAGATCGATTAGATCGATAGAATATCAAATATTATTTATTAATCACTATACGTAACTTTTATTATGTATAGCGTCCAACTGAAAATTTATTCATCGTACAACACATCAAAGTGAATTTTATTCTTACAAGTTAGAATCGTAGAAAATTGTCCGTTATGATACTTCATCTCAATAACATTATAAGAAATAAACACTTCTCTCGTTTTTAATTAAGTTTAAAAATTACAATTTTGGCCAGATTTTTAAATAAAATATGCCACTGTGGCTTTGTCAAATATTGTCAAATATCAAATATTATTTATTAATCGCTATAAGTAAATTTACTACGTACAGCATTCAACTGAAAATTTACTTATCATACAATCTTCAAAGTAACTCTTATCGTTACAAGATAGAATCACAGAAAATTGTCCGTATAAAGAAAATAAAATTCAAGTGGAAAATTCAAAGAAGAAACACTCGTCCTTTTCCCCGGCACTCTTGAAAAATATTCTCTCTGACGTCACATCCCCTCAACAGACAGACCCAATCGACAAATTCCAAATAATTGAATAAATGTCGTTAATACTTTTCTTATTACGAAATACCCGTTTCAGATAACTCGGCGTACCGCGGACGATGACGGCGGTTCACGCAGAAAATTATATTTTCTTTCCCTTCGAAGTTCCTTCTTCAATTCCGGTCCACGCCGGTAATGCATATCGCGGACAGAACTAATACATTACTCGATCGCAATTTGACTTCAAAGGGCTCGGGGTAATACTCGTTGACAAAAGCCTTTGCCCGGAAGCACTGGCTACAAATGGAATTAAAGGACGCCTAAAAGGATAATCCTCCGCGAGTATCCGCGGAGAGACCAGGGGCAAAAACATCCCCTCTTTTCACCATCCAAGCCCCTGTGGCCTCCAATCGCAATTCAACGCTTCTCTACGGCGCCGCTAAATTAATTAGTCTCGCTTTAACTAAAGGGGTAACTCCTTGGTTTTCGTATCTCCTCGAGGACGTGCGACCGCCCAGGCTCGGTTTTCTTACAACGGAGAACGCAACAACGAAAGATCGTATTCTGCGCGAACCCTCGTCAAGTTTTCTCTTCTTTTTGCAGTTATTCCTCTGACACCTTTCGTCCTGACACGAGGATGAGAATATTTTAGTTTCATTTCTGAACTATGTGGTTCTTGTCAATGATAACCACGAGGATAGGAATTTTTTAGTTATATTTTTGAACTATGAAGGATTTTGACAATGAGACAATGATAACCAGGAAGATGGGAATTTTTATATTTCATTTCTGAACTATGTGGTTCTTGTCAATGATAACCACGAGGGTGGAAATTTGTTAATTTTACTTTTGAACTATGTGGTTCTTGTCGATGATAACCACGAGGATGGGAATTTCTTAATTTTATTTCTGAACTATATGGTTCTTGTCAATGATAACCAGGAGGATTGGAATTTTTTAATTTTATTTTTGAACTATGAAGGATTTTGACAATGATAACTGCGAAGATGGGAATTTTTTTATTTCATTTCTGAACCATGTGGTTCTTGTCAATGATAACCACGAGGATGGGAATTTCTTAATTTTATTTTTCAACCATGTGGTTCTTGTCAATGATAACCACGAGGATGGAAATTTGTTAATTTTACTTTTGAACTATGTGGTTCTTGTCAATGATAACCAGAAGGATTGGAATTTTTTAATTTTATTTTTGAATTATGAAGGATTTTGACAATGATAACTGCGAAGATGGGAATTTTTTTATTTCATTTCTGAACAATGTGGTTCTTGCCAATGATAACCACGAGGATGGGAATTTCTTAATTTTATTTTTCAACCATGTGGTTCTTGTCAATGATAACCACGTGGATGGAAATTTTTTAATTGTATTTTTGAACTGTGAAGGATTTTGATCGATGCATTGCTTCCCCTGTTTTAAGAGTTGACTTTGTGGAGGATTTTTAGATTTTAAATGAGATAATTAACCTCTTCGTAACTTTGGATGAGATATCTCGCGACGCAATGTCGTTCATGCGACGCTTTGAACGAGATATCTCGCGTCCTAATGAAAAGAGCTGAAAATTACCTCATAAACTACATAAAATAAAATTTATTCAATTTGTTTTATTTATGAAAAATTAAGCATCAAGCGTGTGCTTTGATGCTAAAATTGGACGAATGTCTAAAAGTGGAGTTAATCATTTTGGCTTCTGAGTGGATCATGTGTAAGTGAGAAGAACAAAAATTTACCATCAATTATTAAATCATTTTTACGAATTTATAGAGGTGCTAGGTTGCAGACAGATTTTGCTCATAAAAATATTTTAATAATATCAGAGAAAGAACAAAGAAACAAAAATCCTTTTTATATAGCCTTCTTCTTTTGCCTGAATTCTGATGTCACAAAAATGACTGTTATCATACTTCATTTTAATAAAATTATACGAAAAAAGCGCTCTTTTGGATTTTAATTAAGTGTAAAAATTTGAATTTTGGCCAGATTTTTAAATGATACTCAATTAAAAATCAAGTAGGAGATAAGAAATATTGTTCGTATTCGTAATAATGTATTCAAATAGCCGGTACGCCTATTTATTTCGTACGTTTTATTAGAATTGTAAAGCTTAACTTCAAAAGACGTCTTCAAATTGTCCGAAAATCCTGCGATGAAAAATTGAAAAGTCCCACGTTGTCCACGTGGATACTTTTCTTCTTTTATTCAGAACCCCCGGCGAACGTGTTAGAAAGAGTTCCTGGTTTTTGAGAACCTCGTGAATGATCGTACTATTCTTCATTGCTTAAAATTTTAGTCAAACCTTCCTTCGTAATCCTCAGATTTAACATCTCTCTGCTTCCTCATTCTCCATGTACAACATCAAAGGATGACAAATTTCAAATGTACTTCGAGTTTTTCTGAAAAAGGAAGAACCAGACAGAGGTAGTCCATTTTTCTTCCTTAAAAAGACTAAGCTACTGTAGCAGGGAAAAATCTGGAAAATTAGTGTAACCGCATTTGTAGTATTTTTAACACAAAATTAATTTCTCGATTTTAATTTTTTATTCTTAATACGCTTTACCAAGAAAGTTTCTTATCGACGAATATACAATATACTACATTTTCATTTTCTGAATTATATCTTATTTTTGACATCGTACTGTTATGCCGCAGCCTGACAGGTACTTCAAAAATCTCAGTACTCCGTTCACAAAAATAACTCTTTTATTCCGAAGATCAACCCTTAACAAAATCAATAAACTGAAGTAACAATTTTTAGGAAAAACTGACGCGCGGCGTGAAGATGGCCCTCCACCCATAGTGTGAGGAGTGGTGAAAATTCGTGTTTATCCTAACGGTACGACTTTGTCACAGTCATAAATCATCTTTTACATTTACATTGTAGATGAAAGAATGTTTACCAAGATCCATTCGGTTCGCAGATAAAGAAGAGAAATGTGCTTTAAGGGGAAAATACGATTTCTGTAAAATCTTTATGTAATAATACTAAAAATAGTATAATTCAGTTTATTAAATTCCAAAATTGTTGGAATTCCACAGAAAAGAAATTCACATTTAAATGAATTAATTACTTTTCATTTTCGCAACCGGGAAATATATTCTAAGGGGAAAATACGATTTATACAGCCTTTATACAATAATATCACGTATAATTTAGTTCACAAAATTCTACACGAAAAAATATTCACATTCTTTTCTTAATTTTCACATAAATGTGTTAATTATTTTTCACTTTCGAAACCGAGAAATATTTTCTAAGAGAGAAATACGATTTATGCAGCCTTTATACAACAATATCACGTATAATTTAGTTCACAAAATTCTACACGAAAAAATGTTCACATTTTTCATTAACTTCAAAAATTCACACATAAATGAATTAATTAGATTTCACATTTGAAACCGAGAAACATCTACTCTAACCAAAAAAAAAAAAAAAACTTCAATTCTTGATCAAATTGTACACGAAAAAAATATTAACACATAAACGAATGAATCACCTTTCATTTTTGAAACCAAGGCAAAAAAAAGCTTCCATTTCTCGCGCATAAAAACATCCATCTCTCGACTAAAACGAAAAGAAAATCATTAAAAAAACCACGCAATCGATGGGTTCTGGTAGGGAGAAACTCATCGGCTTGCAGGTATCGAAGTCGAAGGTAACGAAACTGCAAGACACCGCTGCGAATGCGGAAGAGTGGTGAGCGAGTAGTAGTAGTAAGAGTCGGAGTTTGAACCGACGTAGTCACGTATAAGCAGTGACTCACCCTCGGCCCACCTTTCCCACCAGCTTTCGCGCCCGGCTCTCGACGTCCTTCCTCCTTGCCGCGGCTTCACTGGCAATCTGTTATTAAAATCAGCAACGAGAAAAATCCGTGCCGTATCTACGCGGGACGAGCCGCGTACCGACAGACGTGTTGCGGCAAAAATTAAGCCGCCCGCAAACTCAGAAACAAAATTACCGCGCGAGGCTGCGGAGGAGGGCCGCGTGCCGGACGCGGTTGTCCGTTAGGATTTTCAACGATACTCCAGGCAAATCTAAACGTTCCCTCGTATTATCCCTCCTTGCGTTATTTCACGCTCGTCGTATCGTTTTTTATCGAAGCGAAAATATCGCGGAAATAACGGTATAGTGAAATACGAAATGAGAATTTGAATAATACGTGAATTGCTATTTCGATATATCTTTGATAGGATAAAAATTGTACTACAAGCGTTTATTTTGGCAAATAAGAATAACGAATGAATACTTATTTCTGCAGAATATAAAAGATAGATGAAAGAGTAATGGTAAAAAAACATTTTGCATCAGAAATTAGTATCGATATATTATTTAAACAAATGAATCATTTTTTAAAATATTTACACAGATGGGTTTCTTACTGAAAATGCATATTTCATAGGAACGAAATATTTTTGTAATTTCAATAATTTTTGACGTATTGAAAAAATGATTTTTCAACCTCGATTTTGAAGATTATTTTCAACCGCAGTGGGTTTTCATCAAAATCGACGATTCACTCTCGTGGATCCTTCCTCGTTCAACTTTCAATAGAAATGAATTTGTGACCATTGTTCAATGATTGTAGCTATGGGATTCAGGGAATAAATTAAAAGGCAGTATTTCAACTATAAACTATTTTTTATATAAAGAGAAAAAAAAGTAATTTTCTGAAAAAAAGCATATCAGCGTCCACCTATACTAAACAGATGGTTACTATGTTATTCTTCTACAGAGTGTCCCGTAAAGAGTGTAACACCCGGAAATGGGGGGTTGCTGGGGTGAGTCTGAACAACTTTTTCCTTTACCAAAATGTTAGTTGAAGCTTCGTTTTTGAATTATTAACGAGAAACACTGGCCAATCAGAGCTAGCGCCCCGGCACGGGAGCGCAGAGACTGAACCGCGCGCGATCGTGAACAAACGCACTGGCACAGCGTGGGTATCGAGGGAAGCGTTTACATCGTCTTAAATTAACCCTTTCACTACTATTGGCGCTTTGAAAATTTGTTCGTATCGTGCTATTGGAGCCTTTCGGCGCACTTCTATGTCAATTCAAGCGTTAATTTGATCCTCTGCACTCTTCCACGTTAATTCAGTGAAACAAATTTTCAAATGACACGGCTGAAAAAGAAAGTTTGCGGCCGTTGTGTACTAAAATTTGCCGTAGCCAAAGCGTTAAGAATAATCAGGAATTATTCGTTATTCATGAATAACAAATAAACTATTAAGTCGTTTAACACGTCGAATGCCGGTCAAATTCTACGTAATTTGTCCACGGTGCCGAAAAGAATTTTTTATTCTAACATGTTACATCAGAGCTGCTTAACTTCTTGCTCACGAGCAAATTTCCCCTCCCGAGGTTCCCCCACTATGCGACTGAGATGATCTCGCTGGAGTTACGGCGCAGCGAGAGGACGCGAGAAGGAGTCCTCACACCACAACTCCAGCGATTGCCTTTTGTTTATGTTACACATTCTGCGTATTCGTACCAGTCATTTCGCACCAAAAAGCTATCGCTGGAGTTGTGGTGGGAAGACTCCTCGCGTCCTCCCGCCGCGCCGCAACTCGAGCTAGATCATCTCAGTCGCGTAGTGGGGGAACCTCGGGAGGGGAAATTTGCTCGTGAGCAAGAAGTTAAGCAGCTCTGTGTTACATGAATGACACCCTGTATATTATAACCTGCCTCAGTATCATTTTTGCTGTTACCACTACACACACGCGCTCATTTCCCCTAATAATCCAACAGTAGCAAATTTTAATTTACATCGAAAGGTAACTGAGCCAATGAATTATACAGGTAACACGTTACCGCGATACTCTCAAAATTTAGGCCACTAATATTCGAAATTTTCTACTTGCCGGTGTCATTCATGGATCACGAAACAATACGGAATTTTTTCGAATAAAATTGAATCGCAACTCTTTCTCATTCCGTCACATTTCATCTATCCTTCTGTAATCGACAAAATTTCGAGTACCCTCAAAACTGTGTCCCATTTACCAAACGCTAAACGTCGATTGCACATTCCCGGCCCGTCTCTTTCGATCCAAAAAGCCTCGCGTACTCGTAGCAGAACGTCGTTCGTTGAGTGACATCTATAGCCGCGACCGGGTCAACGATCTTTTTCATTTTGTTTTTTCTCTCTCGTTCTTGTTTCGCTCGTACCGAGAGGTTTTTCATTTAAACGATGCCCACCTTGAAATATTCATTTTCCTTGGGCGTGCTTATCGCGTTCGCTGATTGTAATTTAATTGTCCGGCAGCGAGGAAATTGGAAAGCTGCTCGGAAACGCACATCGTCCGCGCCCAGCCGATATTACAGATCGCCGTACGAATCCATCAATTTCAGTTTATCCGGCTAAACCCCTCCCCCAAAATCATCTGCTCCTCGAACCAACGAAAATGCGATTTCGCAGTGGAACGGCTGATCTACCCGCGGACTCGCGCGATCAATCGTCACGTCTCGAAACATTCGAAGCAACTCGCCGCGCGCGAAACCACTCTTCGAACGATCCACGGATTTTCGAGGACGCTTTTCACGGAATCGTTTCAAACGCTTTCGTCGATATCCGAGGGTCTCTGGTATTCGAGGTATTAGGACGGTTAAGTGTAACGCGTAGAGTAGATCTCTAGTGTGTAGCTCGTCGAACGTATGTAGAACCTGAGGAATATGGAGGAATGCGGGGTATGCGAGTTGGAACTGTTCGAAAAGTGTGCCCTTTCAATTTATCTGCGAAACCATTGTTACGGGATGGATCGAGAAGTACAAAAGAAAGTTAGGTAGCTTCGGTGGTGGGTAGTTATTGGTAAATTCTTAGAAATGTGAGGGGATTTTGTCGACAGTTTGTGAATTGTCTGCTTTGTGAAGTGGGTAGGTGTGTTGGGTTTAAGTGTCTTCGAGGTGGAAGTACTGTTTTCTGCGCTGTGTTGGGTAAATTGACGTGTAAAGTCATTTTAAGGCTGATCTATGAAGTTAATTTTAGGTTAGGTATGAGGTACTGTACTGCTGCGAAAAAGATCAAAGCAGAAATTAGCAATTACGAAATATAGATCAATGTGATGCAACTTTGATATACTGGGTTGGTGAATGTGAACGTAGAGTAAAAATTACTATCTTTGTGGTGAGGATACAATGAAAATTGTTAACGCTAACTCGCAAAAATGACAGAAGACAATAATTCTTCAGTCTTCAGGAAGAAATTAGAGAGTGCAGAAGTAATTATATTATTAGAGTTGTGTATTTTTGAGGAGATGGATTCACAGTAGATTAGGGCAACTATGTTTCACGAATTCAAAAGTGGACTTTGTGTAGCTGAAACAGAAAGACGAATAAATGATCTCTGAAAGCACCATCGGAAATTAATTTAAAAAATTTCCCAAATAAAAAACGCGATCACTCAAGTCACTTACTGGATCCTGAAGACTTGCAACAGTTGACGGAGTCCGATATTCGCCGAACGAGAAATGTCACCGAAACTCAAAGTTCATTTTGATTAAATAAAGCAGTTAAAAATCTAAAAATATTACACGAAACAGCAATTTCATATGCAAAATCCCTACCTTCCACTAAATACACAAAATTCGCAAAATATTCTCCAAAACTCTGAATCTCACGCTCGCCAAAGACTCGCAAAACCAATTCGCCACGATTCCATAAAACTGCCAACCGCTCCCTCCTCCAGAGGATCCTCAAGAGCGAAGAGTACACTGTCTACGCAAAATCCTCTTTGCGTATGCAAATCATAATTCGCAAGATAGACCGGCAACCGGTTGCCCATAAGGTTCCATTATTCGATCAAGCGGCACAGAATACGAATACCGAAAGGAGCAAAAAAGAAGGAAAGAAAAAAAGAGGGAAGAAAATGAGGCTAAGGCGCAAGGCATGGCACGGGGCGTAGGAGAGGTGGTTCTCTAAAAAATTTCAATCAGTTCCGCCGCTGGGAAAGGAGCCCCGGTAGCTGCCGCGGAAACCTTTTAGGACTGTGAAAAGAAGCACAATAATGATCGGATTTTCCTTCGATATCGATCTCACAGACGTGTTTCCACGTCTGTCGCGGCACCTAGCTGCCTACCTAGCTACCTACGAGCCCGTAGGAAGAAAGATTGCTACTGAGACTGCACTCCAGAGAGAGCGAGAGGGTGAGGAAGGCGCGTCTATTACAAGCACAAGGCCTTATCGGCTACGAGCTGGCATTTATTTAAATTTAAAACTGGAAGATCGATCTCGAGCCGCGGCCATGGCATCGTGCTCCTTCGTCCTCTCGTTTTCTTCTCTTTTCCTATTTTACTTTTTTCCTTTTTTCTTCCTTTCCGAGGCCAGACGCGCGACCCTTTTCCCTTCCACGCGTCTCACCGCCTCTAATTCCCGGCTCTTGTCGATCGTCTCCGCGCCCGGCACGTTCCTCGAAAAACTCATTAACGTGTCTCGCTGATTCTCCTTCCCTCGCTGCTACTACCACCGCCGTCTCCCTCTGCATTCGTACCTTTAGCTTCTTCTCCTACGTAGTCTCTGTTGAACGTGAGAAAAGGAAAGGACGCGACGCGTACCTGGCCTAGACTCCGGAGAACAGGCCAACAGATTCGTGATATTCGCTGGTGCTTGTTCGCTGGAGGGTGTCGAGAGAGTCGCGAGCATCCCCTTCCTGTGCTGGTTTTAAGAGGGGCTTGCCAGCCGGGAGGATAGGAAAGATTATGTGTAGGCGAATGTGGCGAGGGAAGGAAAGGAGCACGGCGTTGTACGTTTTGATGTATAGCGGAAGGGGAGGGAGGAATTGTCTGAAAAAGCTTGCCAGGGGGAAGGCGCGTATTTCGGATGAATGAAGAGCGTGAAGGTGTGAGTCTGTTTAGACGTTCGAGCGGAATGCACACGTTTCTGGAGAAAGATGAGAATCTCGAATTATAATGGGGTAAAGTTTCTCTTTTCTTGTGTTTCTTCTGGGGAAATTTTGTGGGTGGAATTTTTTTCTTTTTTGAAGATTTTAGAAATTTTTGTGGAAATAAGGAAAATTGGAGAAGAAATAGGAATAATGAATATGAAAATTGACGATTGGATCTTTGTTTTTTTTTCTTTTTTTCTTTCGGTGATAAGTATCGACAGCACGTTTCTGGTTCAAGATTTTAGAAATTTTTATGAAAATAAAGAAAATAGGAGAAGAAATAGAAATAAAGGATATGAGAATTGATGTGAATTGATCTTTGACTCTCCTCTTGTTTTTTTTTCTTTCTTCTTTTTAGTGATAAGTATCGATAGTGTTCTTCTGCTTCAAGATTTTCGAAATTTTTGTGAAGGCAAAGAAAATTGAAGGAGAAATAGAAATAAAGAATATGAGAATTGATGATTGGATCTTTAATTCTCCTTTTGTTTTTTTTTTGTTTTCTTTTTTTTTTTTGGTGATAAGATTTTAGAAATTTTTATGGAAATACAGAAAATTTGAGAAGAAATAGGGACAAAGAATATGAGAATTGATGATTGGACCTTTAATTCTCCTTTCGTTTCTTTCTTTCGTTTGGTGATAAGTATCGACGGTATACTTCTGCTTCGCTAATTTTTCCAAATCTTTTATCTTCGATTATCGTAACTTTTACGAACACGTAGTATTTAATGCAATACGTATCGGTTTCTACAATTCGGTAGACTTTATTAACGATCGAATCCAACGTAAATTATCAATATCACTGCAAATAGAATTTTAATTTTCTTGAAATATTTCTGCAGTCTTTAAATATTTCAGTACACCTTAGTGAACAGATTACCAAATTTTTTATACCTTCACATCTACACATCCATATGAAACTTGACAAAAATTGCATATTCCATTCTGTATTTTATTACACAAAAATAGAAGAAACGACATTAATGTGTGTGCTACAAACATTTCTCGTTTCAAAAATTGTGAACAGTATCGGTAATAAAATTCAACGTACAAGTTCAATTTCGTGAATCGGTATGACTGTAAAAGGGACGCGTTTCAAGGATTTCCCTGCACAGTAGAGAAGAGTAGAAAGAACCGCTGCTCTTCGTCATTTGAATCGTACGATCATTTTTCCCAGTATGTTAGGGCATCAAACGAGTCGCTTGCAATTAAACGAAAGGGCCTCCTTTCTTTCCTTTTCGCGACGGCGGTCTTCCTTTTCGCGGTAGACGGCTGAAGAACTTTCGCTTTGAGGCGAGACTCTACTTCTACCGCGTGATTAAATAATATTGCCAGACGGAATTTTGTCATGCGAAATATACGTTCGAGGTAATGCGATTTTAGTTAAAATTCTGAGCTCATTCGGTAGAAGTTCATTCTCCTCCTTTTTTGTTAATATTACTTGAACTACTGGATAATATTATTATTGAACTTAGGAGTTCATGAATGAATTCGAGTACTATGTAGTAATCCATTTCTAAGATTATTCATTCATGATATAGTATTAAAATATTAATCAAAATATTCGTCGTTTTGTTATCAAGATTGTAATTTAGCATATGAAAACTCAAAGGTAGAATTATCTTTTCCTTATCGATTTAAGAAGCACATAGAGTAGAACTTTTAGAAGATTTACATATAAATGGAATTTTTGCAAATAAATTTCTTCTACTTTTTTTTTTTTTTTTACATAAATAGTGTTTCAAATAGTCATATCCTGTCGAAGTTGCAGTACATGATACGATTGAGGTTTAAACGAAAAAGGAATTATTATTCAAATGAACGAATAACATTTTCTATATCCGCATTGCTCGATATGATGTCTCAAATTGACGAAAAGCACAATTTTTCAAGTTACTTCTTAACACGTTGTCTGCCAAGCTACGAGATAACTCGTATTTGGCAGATTGCTGGCAGAAGTTACATCCTATTCGGAGACGCTCGACCACGAGATAATTCGAAAGCATTTTTTTGCAAAAAAAGAATGTTGAAATTGTTAAATTAAAAATAGTTAAAATTGAAATTGTGCTAACAATTATTTCTTCGTACAAAGTTCAAAATTAAATTTAGAATGTACACAATATTAACGTACTTTCTCAACAATCCTTTCACACTTATTTTCTCAACAACGACCATTTCAAGAATCACTATACTTTTCTCCAGCTCGAAAACAGCGCCAAAAGGAACTTATCTCGCTTCCCTAAACGTGTTCAAAGCCTCTTTTACAAAGAACCTACCATACACGTGTAAGGACGTGCAATTAAACGATAACTTTCTCCAGAGCCCCGTTGCGTAACGCAATTGTTAGCCACGCCGGCTGAATTTTCCTAATTAATTCTCATTGCTCTCGCGCGTGGATGCGGAGTGTTCCTTAAACGCTTCATCGCGAAAATTATTCAGCTCCAGTCGTTACGTTCACTGGCGATAAACGCGAGAAGTGCAAAGAACGACGTTCCGTCTTAATCTACCGTATCCACGGAACAAGTGTTTCGTATCCTTGCCCGGGCGAAATTTAGTCGACGCGCGGAAATAGGTAGGATGATTAAATAATAGAGGGTGGGAAGGACGAGAGAAGAAAAAAGGGAGAGAGAAGGGAAAGAAGGGAAATGAGAAAAAAAGGAGGACTCTTACCTGGCCACCTGGTGAAATATTTTATTAACGAGGCTGCAGTAGTTGCAGTATATATCCAAGAGAACTCGAGGATAAAGTGTATTACCGGGCAAAGAAGCTGTGTTCGTGTCGGCAACCACCGGCTGTTATTAGTTATTTAGGTTATTCAGCTTGGGTGTTTAATTACTATTGAAGCGGTTCGCGCAGCCTCGGACTTCTTTGAACTGGTATCGAAGTAAACCTTCCCAGGCGACGATTACGAGTGCCTCTCGTATGTTTAAGGGCGCTTAAATTTTCCAAGGGGAACGGTTCCTTTTCGTTTCGAGGTGGAGAGAGAAAAGCATCGAATTTCACGAGGACGATCATTTTTAGCCTGAACTCTTTAGTCGAGCCTGATTCCTATTGTTCAGCATTGAGAAACATTACATTCGAATTTTCTACGATGGAATAGTGAACCGATACACTGTGGTCTTAGCTTGAATTTTAGAAAATTTTGAGGATGTGAAAGGCTTTGGTTGTGTGAAAAAGTGTGAAGACTTAATTAGGCTTGTATCAAGTAATCGTACTTAAGAATAAGTAGGATATTACTAATTTTTCGAAACTTCTGGAAATAAAACGCTGATCAGTAGTAGTGACCCGTGCTTGATCAGACGAAAACGACGAAAGGAATTCCACAGAAATGAAAGTAGAATACTTTTAAAAAGTAAACCTTCGATGGCTAAATTTTGCAAGTTCTTTTAATTTTAGACTTAGACTTTTAAATTTAGACTAATTATAATACGCCCATAAGTAAACATATTCATGCACGCAAAATTTCCTTAATTTAAAAGTGCATAATGTCAAATGTAACAAGTATGATTCACAATTTTTTAAACAGATTCACAAGCTTTTATTGAACTCGATATACGGTGTGTTAAGAAATGATAGGTCAGAATACTAAGCTCTTATATTAATAAAATTCTCTGTTAAATATTATTTAGAAGCATCGGTTAAAAAAGAAATTAGGAATGATTTACCGAACCTAGCCATCGTTTGATCGTTAAGAAATGATAGGCTCACTTGTTAAGAGGGTGGTTAAGAGATGTGTTAATGTATAAAAGCTTACTGTATCATAATATTTTTTCGTTGGAATATATCCACTGTGAACTTTGCCACTTAACACCGTCATTATTTTCATATTTTATACTTCACATCTGATCGTAAACGAAGCAAACAGTGACAGTATCAAACATAGCCACAAAGAACCAAAATGACAGCAACAATTACATCTACTCGACAGAACAAGAGAACGCAAACCGTAAACTCTGAGAATAAAAATCACTCGTTTCCCAGGAGAACGCATTGAACAGAGATAACGCGAGCTCAAGAACCAACTGAAAGTCGTTTCCCTTTCAATAATCACAATGCATTCAACGCGAAATCGTCCTAATTAAACGTCCTAGTGGAGCTGTTACGTCCACGAAGAATAAAGGTCATCATCGACGCGATTCCTCCGTATTCTTCGCGTTTAATGCTCAAATAAATACCGACGCGAAATCACAGCTTCGAAATGGGAACATTGTACCGATTGTTCCCGGTTCACCGGGCAACGGGTCGACCGTCTCGGTCGAACGGAGCCTTCGAGTGATGTTGAAGGACCTAAATAGGTATCGCCTGAGGATTCGTCGGTGACGTTGCGATGGTTACGTTGTCGAGCCAGAAGAAGGAGAAGTTTTCATAAGCGAATGTCGCGCGATACGATGAAATATTGGCGCTCTTCCTGTCCCTTCTCTCCGTCGTGAAACGTGTTTACACGGTGTCTGCGCAAGCCGGGAATTATTTTTGTGCTGGAACACGCTGCTACGAGGTTTTAGCGGCGAACCGTGCTTCGTCCTTTCCTCCTTTTTTCTCTTTTCTCCTCTCTCTCTCTCGCACAGGAAACCGAGTTTTGTCCCATTTTCACGGTGTTTAATGCGGATGAATTTTCTGTTTGCGATTTAGTGGTACGTTAAGTTGGCAGATCGTTGTTTAGGGATGATGGAATTTTTTAGGTGAAGTTTGAGATTACGCGTATGGAAGATTGGGAAAGGGTTTTCGGTCGAGAAGATCGTGAAATGGGAAATGAGTGATGAATCACTATTGCGTGACTTGTAGGTTGTTGTTTAAGTTTAGAGATTTTAGGGGTGATTTATTCGGTGCATTTTGAAATAAATGTCAATGTTTATTTATAAAAAATTGAGAGCAATTTTATTATTCAGAATAATTTCTTTATTTGGTGGTGACTTTATGCATTTATAGGGGAACTGAAGAATTTTTCTTTCTCCGAAAAAATATGGCGGCTTTGAGGCGATAAAATTGTCAAGATTTCGTGAAATAGAGCATCGAATTCATTTGCACACTCTAGATTTCGTGGAAAAGGTATTAAATTAATTTGCACACCCAGAATTTCATGAAAAAAGGGATCGAATTCATTTGCACACTCAAGATTTCGTGAAAAGGGGATTAAATTAATTTGCACACCCAAAATTTCGTGAAAAAGGCATTAAATTATTGTACACAGCCAAGATTTTGTGAAAAAGATTGTTTTTGTAAAAAGGCAAAAAAGTAAAATGCCTCGAATTAATTTGCACACCTGGTACAATCTGTAAGTAATAATTTGCAAACCCAAGATTTCGTGAAAAAGGGGCTTTTCATGAAAAGGCAAAAAAGTGAAATGCCTCGAATTACTTTGCACACCTAATATAACCTTTAAGCATTAATTTACACACCCAAGATTTCACGGAAAAAGAGGCCTTTGTGAAGGCGCAAAAGAAGAACACAAGTGCACACCTAATATAATCTTTAAGTGTTCGCGACATTTTCCACCTGCTGCGTCCTCGAACGAGCAGACAGAAGTCTGTATAACGCGTGGTAGCAGGGAAAGAAAGCGAGCCTCGAGCGAACCATTAAATCGGCAACAGGCGACAATGAAAACCAGCTCAGACATTTAACCCTGAAAGCACGGGGACCGACGTGCCACGATTTCGCGGCAACGTTTTTGATCTCGAGCCTGTTGTTTCGTTGAAAACGCGCGCGAACAGTGCATTCTGTGCTCGTGCTTCGTCCCCGTTGTGCACGAAAAGTCGCGAGTATAACGGTGAAAAAGGTGGAACGGGAACGGGAATGGCAAAGAGGGGAAACAGAGAGAGAGAGACAGGGTGATTTGCCAGAGAAGCTTTTGTTTCCTCTTTTTAAATACGGCCCGACTGACGACGCGTATGAATTCTGAAAGGCGTTGAATTTTTACGGCTTTGCACGCCACGAATTAGTTCCTAGCCTGTACCACGCGCTTCTTGTCATTGTTGCTTTCCTATTATTGTCGCTGTTTCTTTGATGTTGCTGCTGCAAAGGTGTAATGTAATCATGATACTTAAAATAGGTGAAAGAGTTCTTTTCATCTTCCTTTCTTTAGAGAAACGTTGCCGTAAGAGGCTTGAAAATGCTTTACAACATGTAAGAGTGTTGTCCTTTGTTTTAACCCTCTCTACTGCCTGATTTTACTTCGTTCATGGGAAGAAAAATTTCGGTTGTTTTTTTTGGTATTATTTTGTATAATTCGGATTCAAAAAAATTGGTTGGTGTTAATGTAATAATATTAGAGTGAATTAGAGTGAGTAAAAAGGAGGAATGGTGATCATTTGATTAATTCGTAATTAAAAAACGTTCGCAAAATTAATATTTAAACGCAATAATTTTCACGATAATAAATACTACATAAATATTAACAGAATTCGCCAAAGTGATTTAATATTAAAAAATCGAAATTAATAGTACAGGATTTCTCTACCACAATCATACTTTAAATGAAAGTTTATATTAAGTCTGCATGAAAGTTTCATGAATCCTTAAAGCACATTGCAGAACCTGATGTAACAACGCGGAATGCAACTTTCATTTCTCTGCGCTCTTTTATTATTCATTAAAAATGTTAAAGTTGCCGTGTCCTTTAAACTGCCTGCAACTTGTGTCTTTGTTATCGTTGTTGCTGCATATAACAAACACAACGTCAGTCGTGTAAGGAGCTGCACGAAACTCAACCGAGTTACTCATGGAAAAAGCTACTTTACCTTTGGAAAAAAGTAACTTCGGTTATATTCCATTCGAAATCTTATTCTTAAGCCAGTCCTCTGAATTCTGCGATTAAAAATAAATGACATTTTTTTACAGAAATAAATTCATTAGCAAATATTTAAATATTAGAGCTTCATTCTTAGGAGTTAAACGATTCGAGATAAGTGACATTTTTTTACAGAAATAAATTCATTAGCAAATATTTAAATATCAGAGCTTCATTCTTAGGAGTTAAACGATTCAAAATAAATTCACTTCCAAATATTTAAATATCAGAGCTTCATTCTTAGGAGTTAAACGATTCAAAATAAATTCACTTCCAAATATTTAAATATCAGAGCTTCATTCTTAGGAGTTAAACGATTCAAAATAAATTCACTTCCAAATATTTAAATATCAGAGCTTCATCCTTAGGAGTTAAACGATTCAAAATAAATTCATTTCGAAATATTTAAATATCAGAGCTTCATCCTTAGGAGTTCAACGTTTCAAAATAAATTCATTTCGAAATATTTAGGTATCAAAGCGTGATTCGATACGATCAATTTAAACATAGATTCTAAAAAATGATCGACAGTGTTTGTCAAACGGAGATATAAAGTTTCCTGTCGTATTTTCTATCGCACGCGTCAATTCCAGTTGAACCTCTTCGACTAATTATAGCGAATATAGTTTGGAAGTAAATCAGAGGTTCCGGTGTTGTAGCGAGTTTCAGCTTGAGCCGTAATAAAGATAAGAGTGACACTTGTCAGGGGTAGATTTACGCGATCGAGCCGCGAGAAATATGTCCCTTCTTCGCGGGTTACTGTAACCGGGGAAAAAGTGAGAGTTGGTCCGATATCCGGTCACAGTAGGGGAAAAGTTGGCGCGCTTGGAATTTGAATATAAATCGAAAACCCGATCGCGATCAATCTCTTTTTACGTTCCTCGCTTTTTGGGGGAAATATCTGCGTCAGCCATCAGCTTTGACCTCCATATTAATTAATTCCTCGGTTCTGACGGGATAAATCACCGGTTTGAGAAAGAAAAGGAAAGAATAGAGTATCCTTTTGAAATCACTGCATATAGTATGTACACTCACGGTTATAAGTATCGGCATAGTTACCTGAATGTGGGGCATACTGAAATCTATTGTAATTTACTAAAATCTGCTGATATTAAGCAAAATCTACTGAAATCTGCTGAAATCTAGCCAAACTTATTAAAATCTACTGAAATCTGCTGATTTTTATTCAAATCTGCTGTATTTTACTAATTTCTATTGAAATTTTTCGAATCTTACGGAAATCTGCTAAAATATACTGCTGGATTCTAGTGCAATCAATTGTAACTTACTGAAATCTGCTGAAATCTAGCCAAACTTATTAAAATCTACTGAAATCTGCTGATTTTTATTCAAATCTGCTGATTTTTATTCAAATCTGCTGTATTTTACTAATTTCTATTGAAATTTTTCGAATCTTACGGAAATCTGCTAAAATATACTACTGGATTCTAGTGAAATCAATTGTAACTTACTGAAATCTGCTGATATTGAGCAAAATTTACCGAAACCTATTAAAATCTACTGAAATCTGGCAGAATTTACAGAAACCTATTAAAACCTACTGGAATCTGCTGATTTTTATTCAAATCTGCTGTGTTTTACTAATTTCTATTGAAACTTTTCCAATCTTACGAAAATCTACTGAAATTTACTGGTGAAATCTATCGTAATCTTTTGAAATCTACCAACAAATCCACCGAAACCAGCTAAATTCTATTCAAATCTACTGTCTTTGAGATCTTTTAAAACCTGCGGAAATCTATTAAAATCTATTCAAATCTACCGAATTCCACTGAATTCAACCAAAATCTTCTAAACTTAATTCAAATCTGCTAAATTCTACAGAAAAATTGTAGACTTCATAAATGCATTAATTTCAGAATATTAATCGTTAACTTGAATAAACAATTCTTTATACTTTCTCTATACTTAACAAAAATAACTAAAGAAATATCTCGAACCTACTTTCATGAAATTTACTTCATGTCACGATGAATAAAACAAATTAGCTGAAATAATTTTAGAAAGAATATCTGCTGCT
>NW_017100155.1:248363-249469 GCF_001263275.1 Habropoda laboriosa | reverse complement strand
ATCTGCTGCTACAAAATTCATGGTACAGACATAATTACTCTTCTATTCCTCTGATCGATAATTTCTATTCATTTTTTCCGGTTAATATTTGAAACATCTACTGTCCGGAAATACCTAGATCCTAATTAAGACAGAAAAGCCTGGTATTCTTTTTTCATCCTTTAACAACGATTGAGATCTCGCGTGAACGAGAGGAACGAGATTCGAACGTATCCGATCGGAAAGAAAATTCAGTACTGCCAAGTCTGTCGATAATTCTGAATATAAGAATTTCGAAGGGAAGAAAATTTTCAGGTAGCTTTCACGTCTGTAAAAATTCAGATCTTAAGTCGTAGCAGTTTATTATCGTTGAGTTATTAATCACTCGGAGAGGATAATTCGTCCGATTTGCCGCATGACTGGTCTAACTAATTGAGTCGTTTAGTCCGACTATAGATACCCTCGCTCGCAGCCTAGCATTCCGAACGATTTCACCCATAATAGTTCGCGTAATAAGATTATTATTGAATCGAAATGTGTTACGTCACTTTGGTACAGTTGGAAAAGAACTGTATCAGTGTAGAATTATTTTCGAAGAATTTGAAGAAAGATCGCTGTGAAAAATATCTATTTCTGCTTTTCAATTTTTGCTAGATGAACGAGAAAATATTCTGTGACTATTTCTTGAACACACTGAAGAAACCTATATCGGTGGTAACAGAAACACTGTCTACCTTTCATTCGTACAAATTTGGAATTCCCAATGGAATTTTGGAATATTGATAGAAACAGAATTTTCGTATACACCGGAGACTAAAGAAACTTTACTTTTCTATTTGTATTTCTCAGTATCGAATAGAATTTCAGAAAGTTGATAAAAAAGATATTTTGAACACACAGAGAATAAAGAAACTTTACTCTACTTTTCTATTTACATAAATGCGGAATATCCAATAGAATTTTAGAAAATTGATCAAAGAAATGGTATTTTGAACACACTAAAAAATAAAGAAACCTAGATTTTTTATAACAGAAACACTGTCTACTTTCTATTCATATAAATTTGGAATTCCCAATAGAATTTCCGAAAATTGATGAAAGCAGAATTTATTTATATAAATTTGGAA
>NW_017100155.1:235591-248139 GCF_001263275.1 Habropoda laboriosa | reverse complement strand
TTCTATTTATATAAATTTTGAATCTCCGATAAAATTTCAGAAAATTGTCAAAAAAGGTATTTCGAACACACTGAAAAATAAGGAAAACTGAATTACTGATAACAGAAACACTGTCCACTTTCTATTCATCCAAATATAGACTACCCAGTAGGATTTCAGAAAATCGTTAAAAAAAATTCCAGTTCTGTGCCTCTCGTCACTTCATTCACCTCGCCTCGAAGTCCACCCCGCACGCTGTCACTTGCAATCCCCGCGAGTACTTAAGCAATCCTCCGTCAAAGAGGAAAAAAGAAATGAGGAACCTCTCTCAAAAATCTGCGGGGTCACTTCGCGTCGTACGACGCTGTCTTTCAACTTCCACCCTTTACGAGAGAAGAATCGCGAGAGATAGAGGAAAATCCATCGTTTTGAAGCATCGCAGACATGCCGTGGCGCTCGCGCGCCCACGATATCTTCCAGTTCGCCAATCACTGACCCCATAAAAGCGCGGAACCCGGACAGGTTCTCGCAGCCTGTGCAGACGCACTATCTTTTCACCACAGCCACTACAAGGCTTTTCGCTACGAGACGGTGTCTGTGTCTGTGAGTGTGTGAGGATCCACGTGGAATAAATAAAAATGAGTAGACACGTGTCCCACAAATCACAACGGTGGCGCGCTGACGAGACCCATGGGACATCAGAGAGAAACCGTTGGCTCTCTCTCTCTCTCTTCTCTCTTCCGTGTCGCGAGGATCGCCACGAGGGATGGTTGTCGGGATTATTCCACGCGTGTCCCGGCTTTGCATACTTCTTTCCACGCCCTCGACAACGTCCTGCGACGTTCTCATTTTTCCACTGGAATATTCACCTGCTGTTCACCGACACCTAGGGACATTCTAGGGGACTTTCTGTGATTTCCTTCCAATCGGTTCGAAGAGTAGCTCGTTAGAAATGATCGCTCCATTCCCTGGACGTTTTCGATCATTTCGATGATTGATACGAGGTTCCTAGTCTAAGGGGTTAGACGTAGATGTGTAGTCGGATAGGTTAGCTGGGTTTTGAGAGTGAAATGTTGGGTTGGGAGTAAAGTTTGTTGCGTGTTTAAGTGAAATTTAATTTTATTATTTTAGTTGCCATTTTGTTTGACTACCTTTCGCCATCTTTGAGGCAGTTTCATGACTCTATCCTCACAGAATTTGACATACTTTTGAGTGGTTTGACAAACGCTGCGAACTTTTGTTTCAACCTGAGAACTTCCTTATTTGAGAAGAAGGTCAGTTTTTTAGGATTCTGTGGATGGTTTGTGAAGTATTATATTAGGTTGTCCATATTTAGGGCTTTTCTATACTATATATTTTAAATTTATATTTATCAAGTAATATACCACTTGAACGCATAAACGTCGCTCTATCATATAAGCGATGCACTTTCGTTTTTTACCGTCAGTTGTTCTGAGTATGACTTAAAAACGTGACAATGGACAAGAAGCAAATTCGTACCATATTTTTATATGAATTTAAATTAGGACGTAGAGCCGCGGAAACTGGCCGCAATATCAGTCATGTATTCGGCGAAAGCACAACTAATGATTATAATGCATAAAAAGTTATTTGTTGAACAACCAATTTTGGTAAATCGTAAGGGGCCAATACTCCTACGCGATAACGCCCGCCCGCACGTATCACAATTCACGATTCGGAAGATACACGAATTGGGTTATGAAATATGAAAACACCCTCCTTATTCCCTACAGATTACCATTTTTTTAAACATTTCGATAACTTTTTGCGAGAAAAAAATCTTCCGCAATAAAGGGAATGCTGTAAATACCTTTGTGGAATTTATTAATTCTAGAACTCCTGATTTTTATTGCAATGGAATAGGAACTCTTGTAAAACGTTGGAAAAAGTGTATAGAATCTAACGAAAATTATTTCGATTAAATGAATTTATTCTAAGCAAAACTACACGCCTTTAAATCTCATGTACAGAAACCGCAATTTATTTCCGGACAACCTCATAGTTTCTCATTGGTAATTTGGAAACTATGATTTTTGCATGTGCAATTTTTGGGATAATTGAACAGATCAAAAAATAAAGTTCGTACCGTAATGAAAGTAATATTTATTTTTTTAACCTCTTCAGGGATACCGACACATATGTGTACCTAAGTTTAGTTTTTCTAAAAATTCCAATATTTCTGATAGAGAAAATGCGAAAAACGTAATCTCCCAAATAGGAAAGCAGTTTAATTGCTATCATAACTACATAGAAAAGTAGATCATTTTTTTCTAACTTTAAAAAAATCGTCCCTGAAGAGGTTTGTTCGGGTCGCGTAATGTTCGATGCTTAAGTGCCGAACCGGTACGCGAGTTTAATCGCACCTTGATTTATTCAGTGTGAAATGCTAAGAACTAGTTTTATTCGCAACAGAGTGATACTTGAGGTGATGTCGCCACGAGACTATCAAAATACTAATTTTCGTAAGACCAACTGCCAAGACTTCCAAAAAAAGGACGCGCTTCTGCCTCGTTTCCTTAGTTTTATCCGCTCGGCCAGTTGCCGATTGGTGACCGATTTCTTCTGGGGGTTGTAGGTGCTGACTCCTCATTGGAGGAGGTTATTTAGGTGGGACGCAGCTCTTTCCAAGGGAAGGGGATTGTTGCTTAACATTAGAAAACCCCCATTTTTGGGTTTTTCCCAGGGGTTACCGCGTGACTTTCCACCGCGCACGTGAACTCTCCACGGGGGGTACGGTACGCGCGAGAGGACCGGTACCTCGGTCTGGCTGCCAAGTGTAATTGAACAAGTTTATGACGATAATCCGCCAGACCGAGGGTTCGTCGCGATTTCTTGCGAGGCAACAAGGTTAATAATATTTTTACAATTCATAATTTTCATTCGTTTCATAAATGATATTGAACTCATAAACACAGTGTGAGTCATTCAAAACTAAAACTCGAAATATCTCTGAAACCGTCGATTGTATCCAAAAAATTTTCAGACAAAAGTTGAACAGTGTCAAGGAAGACATAATTTGACGTGATTAGTTTTTCCTTAGGTGGACGCTTAGAGGAGATATCAAATGCAATCGTATATCTTCTAATGCATAATCGATATGTACGTTGCTTCCTATTAAAAGTACCTATACGAAATAACAGGATTTCAAAGAGCAATGAAAAATGAGCATCGAATCTTCTATGCGTGTTCAAACATGTAACATGTAAATGCACTTTACATATCTCGATTCAATTTTCATATTTTCTCATTATAAGTGAGAAATGTACTTACAGACGTATCAGCGATTAATGACTTCAAGCTTTTAAATCGCCCTGCGCGTCTTCTACTTTATACGTCACGTGAAAACGTATTACCGCAATCTTTGAACGTATCATTTTTAAAATCGCTGACATACTTCATTTTCTTAGGTTCAACCCGGAGTATGGAACTTAATCTAAGCTTGTAATTTAGTATTCTTAGTAAGCACTTTAATACAATATTTAATATATATACTTTCAACACCTCGGTATTTCTATTTTTTTCAACTAATTCTAATCCTTTTTCTAGACTGTGAAGCTGAAAAATAAATAATAATAATAACTAAAATCTTGAGATAATTTCTAGCAGAAATGTAACAATCACGGAATTTACGGAATCAGGACGAAACGGAAATTGAATTCGTGTAATATATTCCGGAACAGTGCGTTCCCCGTGCAATTTGGACGAACAAGCGTTACGAAGTAATGAAAAATAGTGAACCGCGTGACAACTTTTCCTACGGTCCCGTGTCACTTTTTGCGTCACGTTCGCCAAGCAAGTACGATTTTTGAAATTATTTCACGCATGTTCCGGCATCGCACATGTCCCTGGTCACCTCACCATTCTACTTCGCGTTACCGTTGTTATTTTACGCCCAGGCACGGGGAAAAATTTTCGTGTACCTCCCGCTATAATGCACTTGTTCGCATGCATAGGCTCTCTACGTTTCCGCGTAATTCGTCACGAGGCGTGATTATTATAAACAGTGACGTTAATGACTCGTGTACGAAAGATCTGAATAGTGTTATTTAACTCAGCAGGGAAGTAGGGAAGCAACAAATCTTGCTACTTGCTTGAGAAAAGAAATTAATATATTTAGTATTTGCTAAGAAATTGATTAAATTTTTTTGAAACTAGCATAGAAATAAATCATACTTAAATTGAGTACAAGATCTTGTAACGTTTCGTTAGAAGTTGGTTCTTTCAAACTGTCTCACTGCTCAGACATTTATGGGAGGCCAATAGCTTTAAAAAAACCTTGATAAATTATTTATCAAATGGTAAACAATAATGTCGCTTCCCAGTCGCCACTCGAGTGCAAACTATTCAGCAAAGAGAAACGTGTCACAGAATTTTTGTTCTTGGTATATTGATGATACAGTTAATGAAAAGAAACTTAGTATTAACTTTGTAATTTAATGCTACAACTTGATGTTGGAATTCGTTACTTGTACTCAAGTGTATCTACATAAAAAGGTTTTCAATACAAATTCCTCAAATTTTAACTTTCATTTGTATGTGTATATAGGGCACTTGTATTTTGTTTAACAAATTTTCAAAACCTAAATTGTAAATTTGTCATTTATAACTGGAATAAAATGGGTAATGCAAGGAGCACGTGGTTTGGAGGCGGCGAGTAGTATAGGTCCGTATGTAGTCAGACATCCAGCAAGAAAGGACACCTACCAGCTAAAACTGTGGAATCATGTGTCAATTTACATCAATATTGAATTTGTTACTAATTCTTTATAGATTTGGAATTGATGTTGTGGAGATCAATAAAAAATTTGTTAAAAAATTCTTGAAGTTGCTAACTTTTTTTACTTGCAATGCACAATGAACTTAATATAAATAAATACGTAATGTACATATTTCCTTTGTTGTCGGTGTGTGAATAATAATATTGACGAAGAATCTATAAATTTTTAACAGTGGAAAATTGAAACTCCTATATAAATAAACATATCTAATAATTTACAAATAAAATTGTTACTTTAAGTGTAAAATATAAAGAAACAACGAACTACTGTTTAAATATCCGTAATGTTTAATAATCACAGCACTACATATCCTTGCGTTGCAAGAATTTTTAACGATCTTATGATACTCACCTAAATCACCCAGCGATCATTAAAATAAATATAAATTACATCATCTTATTATCCAAGAAAATTCCCGACAAACAACAATGCTCAATTGAACAAGAACACACATCGTACGCAATGTCTATGCAAAAATCGGAAAGAAAGGAAGGAATGGAATTATCTTTTAAATGCAAACAATACAAACGTACACAGATTCCCTAGGAAGCATCAATTGAACGAATCTCTATCCGAAAAGAAACCGTACCGTATACGGTCTACAGTCGGCCGTATCTCCAACAATATAAACAATCATCGGGATTCGTTCCTTTCTGAAAATGTTTACGCGCACGCCAGGCATAAAAATATGCAAAGAATTCTCTCTCAGAATGAGAAAGCCCGGGATAGGTACCTACAGGTTGAGATTCAAACCCCTCTTCATGGTCCGTAGTGACCCATGAAGAAGGGAGCACAAAGAATCAGGATTATTCTGTGTGTATTCTGCCACTGTGCTTCTCTCCATCCACTATTTTCCGTGGCTTTTTTCCTCTCTCTCTCTCTCTCTCTCTCTCTGCCTCTTCGCCAGAGAGAAAGCTTAGTGTTTGTACGCATGAACAGCGTGCATATGCGACAGACGTATGGGTTAACGTATTGCTTGTACACGGTATAACTGTGACAGTACTGTCACAACTGGGTCAAGAGCCAGCTATAGTAATTGCAACGTAATCCGCTTGCGTATACTTGCAATTGTTCCGAACTCTGTCTTCACTCGTTTCTAATCCAGTGGTTTTCTCTATGTTGACGTGAATTTCTATTGCGGAGATCAGATTGGATACATTGGGAATCATTGTGTTAGATATTACGTTTAGAGTGTTTGTTATTATTAGGAGATAAATTTGTATGAACCAACGACGAAATTTCTTTACGATTATAAATAATTCTTTTTTTATCATTATTGAAAGCTCTGAAATCGGGGAAAGTAAAGTCATTGCTATAATAGTACATAATTACTGTGTTAAATTTTATATTTGAAATTCTTGTTGTTATTATTCGTTGTTAATGGAAGGAAATAAAATTGTGTAAAAGATCGGGGAAAGATTATACTTAATTTCTTTTTTTATCTTTATTGAAAGCTCTGAAATCGGGGAGAGTAAAGTCATTGCTATAATAGTACATAATTACTGTGTTAAATTTTATATTTGAAATTCTTGTTGTTATTACTCGTTGTTAATGGAAGGTAATAAAATGATATAAACGAACGACGAAATTTTTGTACGATCGTCATGTTGATTAGCATTTATGAAAGCTTTGAACTGGAGAAATGTAAAATTACTATTATACTTGGAATTATTGCAAGGCTTTTTTGGTAACATTATTCTATATTTTCTTGAATATTCGAAGTGCTCTGCATAAACCATGCTATACCAGTCAATTTTCGAACTGAATTCCACCGCAAGTATAAAACATTAACGATTCGGTGAATGTCGGATAGTATTCGTTCGGTCAATTTAAAACCATGTTCGCTTAATTACTCAACAGCTGCATTATTCTAGCTCTAATTCGTGCAGCAGCCTATTTTCATACACTATCCAAGCTGGCTGAGCTTTAGGTATGAATGAATTATAGCCCAGTGGAATTAAACGAAACACTAAGACACATATCGTACAACTTGTTACTCAGGGATGAATTTTCAAGGTGCATTTAAAAATACGAATTCCTTTTTTTTTTTATATTTCCACGCTTAAAATATTTTATATCACGGAAATTTTATGTTCGATATCTCTTGTTGGAAATGGGACGTGCGTGCATCACCAATAAGTGACGATCGAGGGGCCGCTTCTCACAATCAGTTGTTCTCCACGCGCGTCCACGTTGTGTCATGATGTGAATAGTTCTCCTATAAAACTTTATATGTATATTACAGAGGAAGTCTGCCAGTGTGTTTCTTTTCTCAGTGTGATCCCACCTCTCACGGTTAAATCCGTCGTTTAGTTACAACATTCCTAATAAAGTAGAAAATATTAAGTCACTTTTAAAAATTCGATCGATATCAAATTATTGACGAAATCCTACATTTATTCTAGAATAATTCTGTAATATTGCAGACTGTGAAATGATGCAAAGAATAATCACTAGAAATGAATATTAATGATTAATCAGAGTATCGATTAAATTTCCGAATATTAAAATATTTTTAATGTTAGAAATTTTTTAATCGATATTTCTAACTAAATAAAGAATATTTCACTTTTAAAAGTTCGATCGATATCAAATTATTGACGAAATCCTACATTTATTCTAGAATAATTCTGTAATATTGCAGACTGTGAAATGACACGAAGATTAATCGCGGGAAATGAAAGGAAAATTATAACGGTTAATAGGAGCATCGATTAAATTTCCGAAATAAATGGAGAAAAATGGTGGGCAAATTACAGCTTAAAGTGAAATCCCTTCAGTGTTCTCCCATTACAAACCGTAGAGACGGGAAAAAGTCAAGCAAGAAAATGGCTATGAGATTTGAAGCACGCTCGAATGCTTCCGTAACTATCCACTGCTCGGATTCGAGTGGACAAATCGTGCAACGCTGTTGAAAATAAAGCGAGTCGCACTCGCGGCGGTATTATCGTGCCATTTGAAACTGTTCGGAGGGACTTTCGGCTTAACAGAATAAAAAGCAATCTGCGAGCAGCGCGATTTCCATTTGCGTAGTAGTTTTATGCTTGACTCGTGTGCTCTTTACGCGAATGGAACTACAACATTCTGTAATTGGACACTGTGTACACGATTGTTACACGATGTGTTGTTTGGGAAAACGCCTCATCAAGACAATTTTAGCTTTAGTGTCTGTGACTCGATCAACTGGAAAATTCTGTCGTTCTACTTCTACAATTTTTGTCAAGTGAAACACACTTTTACATTTTCACCATTCTTTTTTCTCCTTAATGGTTCAATATTCAAAATTGAATTGATTCAGAATTGTTTATTTTCTACGTATTGCAGATTTTTGTAGGTTAGGTCAAGTTAGGTATAAAATTCTGTAAAAGTTTATCGTTTTGCTTTTGCAATTTTTATCAAGTGAAACCCACTTTTACATTTTCACTATTCTTTTTTTCTTCTTAATGGTTCAATATTCAAAATTGAATGGATTTATCATTGATTATTTTCTTCGTATTACAGATTTTTATAGGTTAGGTTAAGTGTAAAATTCTGGAAAATTATATCGTTCTGCTTCTGCAATTTTTGTCAAATAACACCCACTTTTACATTTCCACGATTTTTTTTCTTTTCTTAATGATTCAATATTCAAAATTGAATTGATTTGCAATTGATCGTTTTCTTCGTATCACAAATTTTTATAGGTTAGGTTAAGTGTAAAATTCTATCGTTTTGCTTTTGCAATCTTTGTCAAGTGAAACCCACTTTTACATTTTCACTATTCTTTTTTTCTTCTTAATGGTTCAATATTCAAAATTGAATGGATTTATCATTGATTATTTTCTTCGTATTACAGATTTTTATAGGTTAGGTTAAGTGTAAAATTCTGGAAAATTATATCGTTCTGCTTCTGCAATTTTCATCAAATAACACCCACTTTTACATTTTCACGATTTTTTTCTTTTCTCAATGATTCAATCTGCAAAATTGAATCGACTTGCAATTGATCATTTTTTTCGTATCACAAATTTTTATAGGTTAGGTTAAGTGTAAAATTTTATCGTTTTGCTTTACAATTTTTATCAAGTGAAACCCACTTCTATATTTTCACGATTCCTTTTCTATCTGAATGGTTCAGTATTCAAAATTGAATTGATTCATAATTGTTTATTTTCAAGCGAATAACTCTTTCACGAAAGGAACATTTTTCTTCGATATTTGTATCGTTCAATTAGATAATTGTATAATCGCAATTACACAAAATAGATAATTAAATAACGAAGTTCGAATGGTAGACTTAATACGAATACACAGGTAGGAATAAATTAACGCAATTGTTACATTTTTATAGTTAATTTAATTTAACTCGTGCAAAGGTACGAATTGCGCGAATTGTTAAACCGGACGTGTCCGATATGGAACGCAGGATATAATTACACTTGCCACAGGTAAATCCCAATGGATTAACTGGTAAATTAGAACATCCTGTTAACCTGATTTCAATATAGAGACATACAATGTGAATTGAAAGCCATGTTAAATGTATTTTTAACAGGTATATTCTTCTTAGCCTGTAAAGGTGCAAAGGTAGTGTTACATTAATATTCGACATACTTCGCGTTTATTAATAACAAAGTGCATTTTATTCAAGTTTTCTTCATATAACTAATTATAACAATTTTATCTCAAATATCGTCTATACCTTTAAAAAATATAGCAAAATCTTCAATTTTCTTTTCCTTTATATCCATTCATAAAAATGATAACAGCTCTCATACTAATGATAAATCTTGACATGAAATCACTTCCATTTCTTTACCCCTAAATACAGCATTAAATAAGCAATTAAAAAATTGTTTTGCATGCTTCGTAAGAGCCTTAATATGTGAAAAGTGTTTGACATTGCTGTTCGTTGTAAAACACACATGAAAAATCCTGAATATACAATAATCGTTTCTTACTTATTTCGCCATCCACCGAGAAACTAATCAAGACATACACCACTTCTGCACAAAACAGAACGAAGCTTCAGCTTCCGAATATGGTGTTAAATCAAATAGCCAAAAAATTTACTTACACCACTTTTGCATTAACACGTTGACTGCCACGTTGGTCACCTGTGACCGGAAATTGTTTCCTCGATGGGGTCAGAATGATCATCTGTGACCGGAGGGCCTCAAATGTTTAGAATAATTCAAATAAAATGAATATCGTCAACTAAAAGTTTCGAACATCACAGCAAACTACACGTTATTTTGAATTAAAAAGAAAATAATAATAAAGTATAATACTATACTATGTTTAGAATAATGAAAATTTTCTTCTGGCCCCCAAACGAAAATAATACCATCACGGATCGAAGTTACCATCGTAAAATCATCCTACACAAGATAGATCAGCGAATAGTCTTGGACCAAGGGGTAAACTCGGAAATTCTACTTGAACGAAAGGCTTTACGCGTGACGTAGAATTTCGTTGAACGTCCCCGCATGGCCTTTATATGCATGGTCGAAGCGTAACGCGCTGTAATTGCGTGTGGAGTAGACACACGGCGTGACGTATCGCTGGAGGCTGTATTGTCAGAATGTTACGGTGTATCGCCGCCGGGCTGGCCTACAATAATCATGTCATAACGCAATCCACGCGTGCTTTCCACGTGTGTACGCGAGGCTCGCAATTATCGTGCTGCACGAGGACTCGTTATACCCTTTAACGTGGCGTGCATCGGCTTCCAATGCATAAAGTGCTGGTACAATTGCATCAACGAGCCTTGTATCCTTGCCACGGTGACGTGTCAACGCCAGAGAGAGAGTGTAGCAGCAGCTTTTCAACGTGTGTTACGCGGCTTATTTTAAATTTCAATCGTGTCCAGCTGGAATACACCGCGATGTTTCCTGATATCTGATTCGTTGTTTCGACGAGATTCTTATTGTTCATTGAAGTCTCCCGCAGGGGGACGTCTAAGGGCGTCCGGGGCCTCGCGCACCCCTGGGAGAAGCCCGAGCGGGGTTACCATTACCGAGAGGAGTGAGGTCCCTCAACTGGAAGTGGTGTTGGTGTCCACCCACGAACGTCCCACCGATGATGTTAGACGGTACCTCGGGCCGGCCGGCCTTTCCAAACCACGTCGGGGGCTGTGGCGGGCATCCCGCCCTCCCCTGACCATCCGGGCAGGGCCAGCAGAGGGTTGTGCCAGTGTGGCACTCGTTAGGCCGCATGGTGGCCAGGGGCCCTTTTTCCAGGCTCCGACGGGTGAGCGCGACAGCTCCGGGACCAATCTGGAGAATTGGTAGAGTGTTGGAAAGTCACTCCGTTACACCTGTATCGTGCGGATTCCTCCTCACATGTGGCCCTAGACAGGTAGGCGTTCAACCTGTACCCTGAAAGGGTCTAGTTGGGCGGCCGCGCTGATTGGGCGTATCCTGATCCTGCGCCCAAGGGGGCCGTATGGGTTTATGGCGAAAGCTTGGTACCAGACGTTAAACTACCGATGCAATGTTCCTTGAAGTCAGTGTTTCGCGTCTCTCTTACACGCCAACTTGACCATCTGACTGTAAGGATGGTTCTTTTCGCGCTGTTCCCAATCTATTTCTCTCGAAGACACGAGGTCTCATAGCGAGAAAATCAAGATGGCAACATCAGCCGAGACACCCTGTATAACCCTACGTTGTAATTATGACAATAATATCTCGTCCCTTTTTAACTTTCTTCCTAAGAGTCTCTCTTGAGTTAAACAGTTAAATATTTGACTGGGATAAACTGTGGAAGGGTTAAGTGAAAGATTGCAAGCAGAAATTTGAAATATAAATTCACAAATGATGGACGACACTGGCCGTTTAATTCTTTAATTTACGACATCGCTATATCGCTTCCACTAACTATACGTAGGTTTCTAGATGCTTATTTTGTGAAGCATGATCGGGGCACTGATTCGATCTGATTGCTATCGTAATATTCGTTTATTGGAACTTGAATATTCTGCGTAAAAAAATTTATATTAGGAGAACCGTGACCTTAAAAATAAGTTGGCATAACTCTGAAATTAATGTAATTATACAAAAATTGAAAGTTCAGTTTGTTAAAGAAATATTTTCATTGAACGATAGTTAAATTTTAACGAGAAAAAATGAAATCCCAAAAATTACAATTTACAGTTTTAACCCTAAATGAAAACGCTATACACAGTGTGTCCTGTTTAACTGGAAACGCATGAACAGCTCTTGGACAGAGGAGATTTATTTTAGTATTTTACAATTTCAGTGAAAATGAAAACTTTAGTAAAAAAAACACGTGAAGGAAGTAAATAATGGAATGAAAGTTAGCGAAATACCAAATTGTTTCACTCGCAAAATGCAACAATAAAATCATTAAAAGTCATTCTCCTCCGTAAAAATGGTAAAACAATACGAATAATATATTCCATTTACAATCTGACCAATTGGTTACAATATAAAGCTTGTCGAGTAACCGTGTCACGTGTGTTGAACATTCCTCAGGAAGAAAAATGAACCGTCCGTTCCCTTTGACTAGCTTTTCCGACAAGATTTCTGAATTACATTCACGAGTACCATTATTCTCCAGTTATCGTGAGCATCTTGAATTTCAATCTATTAAAGGTTTACACTACGATCTCCCATTAAAATCCACATTGTTAATTCCGTACGCTCCGATCGCAATTAAACCGAACATCCCTACTTTCTTCAAAATACAAAAAATAATTTCACTTTTTCCTCAACTCTTTTCTCGTAAACTTCTCGTCAATTGTTCTTTCGCTCACTTACACAGCATTTC
>NW_017100155.1:219877-235566 GCF_001263275.1 Habropoda laboriosa | reverse complement strand
TCTCGGCAAAGTCTGCCGCGCGCAACTTAGATTTCTCATTTTTCTTGCATACGGATTAACTGAATTTTTCTAACCGACGATTAAAGCAAACTTTCGCGACGCGAACTTCGCCAACTCCCCGGTTGCGTTCAATTCCCCGAGCTTTTTCCATTGCGTAATCAATTAAACTTTAATCCAACCTGGAGATCGATGCAGAAGGGCTGACCGGGTTTCACCGTGGTATAATCAGTCGGAAATCGAGGAAACGGCACGGGAAAGAAATAGAACTCTCGCGTCGCCCGGTTGTTCGAAGTTCTCTCACGTTTCGATTTTTTGCCGGCACGCCTGTCTTTTGGTTATTCCGCTACTTGTTAAAAGAAGCATTCCCTGGTTCGCGTGTTTTTTCGCTAAACTGCGCCGTTTCGTCCTTTGTCAAACAGTTCGGGTTTGGACGTGAAGAATGCTCCCGATGAATTCCGGCAATTTTCGAAATTCCGAGAGAAAAGGTGTTTCGTGCTTGTAAAGCACCATCTTTATTTCTCTTCCTTTTTCCGTGTGAGTATTATACGAAAAATTGAAAATAAACCGTACCTCCAACAAATATGAAATATTTCCAGTGCGAAATACAGTGATGTTAGCCACTCTGACGCCAAAGTGATTGGCTCCGCGAAATCAAACTTATTAAAATTGTTTCCCTTGTGAAAAATTAATTAAGCGCCAAGCAGGTGCTTTGATACTGAAATTGGAAGAATGTGAAGAAGTGGGGTTGATCATTTTGGCTTCCGAGTGGATAATATCGCTGTATTTTGCACTGGAGATATTTCATATTTGTTCGAAGTGTGGTTTATATTTTAATATTTATTCGGGTAAATATGGAAATACTACCTGTAATAACGAGTAACGAAATTTCGTGGAATTTCAGGGTAACGACGTGCTTCGGTGACCGAAATTTAAATATATATTGAACAATGCAAAAACGTTCATTAGTTCAGTGAAATAGGTGAAATTTTTAAGTACCTCGGTGATTAATCGAATAATAATTTTAAATCAAATTCTTCTGCCGGTGGAATTTTGTTTCACGAAGGTGTTGCAAAGAGCGTTCCGCAATTATTTTCCGTTATACTTTGGGGCACAAAACACGCTGTTACAAGAGTCTGCAGATTCGATTTTTCACGTCAATCAGCTTGTTTAGAAAATGAAATTACTACGGCAGAAGTTGAATTTAAAAGTAATTTCAATTTTAAACACTCTTCGGTGTTTCGACGAAAGTGATTTTGCTGAAACGATATTTAACATTTAAGCGACAGCACTGGCAGTGACATTCGTTGTTCAAGAGAAGTTTCAAATTTATCGCGCGTTCGCAAAGTGATTTTTCACCTTTGCGAAATGTAATTCAGAAAATCAGCGATATTATTGGACAATTTTTGAAAATTCTTTTTTCGAGAAGGAGAAAGTAGCGTGAACGTGAAACATCGAGTACAGAAAAGTAAGAAGGGAGAATTTAATTAGTCCTGACAACGGTGATATTTTTAGGAATTAAGGAAGTTGTAATCGCGAACCGGCAGAAACCAAAGAAAGATTACCGAGGAAAGAAAAATAAGGAGCAATTAGGAACAAAGGGGAGCGCATTAAGCAACAACTTTTTAACCTCGGAAAGTCCTTAATCCATAAGTCTTGAATTACAAAGTACGTTACACTTTGTCTTAAAATTGTTGAGTAAATTTGTTTAGTGTTACGAATAAAATTGTAATCGATAAATTTAGAGAAACTATCTCAGCTTGTACCTTGGGAATTGTAGAAAATCAGAAACCTTTTAAGAAACGAATTTTCAAAATTCTGTGAAACTTTTCTTCCTTGAATTTCATAGAAGAAACTCATATGAAGCAATAATTACAAGTGTTTACACAGAGGAGAGTTTCCTCGATCGTTATTTCTTTTCTTCTCACCTATCGTCTGAAATACATATTTTACCATATTTGGAAAAATATACAGTTCCGTTAAAAAAGAAAGAGATGACTTCAAAATATCATAATTTACAAAAAAAAATATGGAAAAATGTGCTACCTAGAATTTTCAATGTCCATTTAACCCCTTGACTACTGTTGACGCCTAAAGGCGATTAGAAAAGTTGCTCTTATGATACTGCAGGCGCCTAAAGGCGTTTAGAAAAATTGCTCTTATGATACTGTAGGCACCTATAGGCTCCCTTAAAATTTTATCGACCATGATTCTAGTAAATCTCATTTGAACCAGACAAAATTTTTAGTATGTACAATAACAACTCAATACAGAATACGAATAAATAAATATTGTTCTTATTTTCAGTGTTTTGATTATTTCAATATACTTTCTCAGAAATGCACGCCTAACGAAAAATTTCGTCGTTCTCGGTGTAGGTTGCGACTGAAAACCTACCGTATGATACGGCTGGCACGTCTCAAAGTCTGCCGTAGTCAAAGGGTTAAAAAAGTGATGACTTCAAAATATCTTAATTTACAAAAAAATATGGAAAAATGTGCTACTTAAAATTTGCAAGGTCCATTAACAAAAAAATGATGACTTCAAAATATCTTAATTTACAAAAAAATGTGAACAAATGGGCTACCTAAAATTTTCAATGCCTATTAAAAAAAATGGTGGCTTCAAAATATCTGAAGCGTAGTTTGCTCTCCCATCTCATCAGGCTAAATACGATGCTTATTCTTTTTATCTTTCTTTTCTGCCCGCACGATGGCAGTGTGCGCTTGAGTACGCAGTGAGAAGTATGGAGCGTGTGTAGCGTCATGTGCGAGCCGTGTGCAGATTCATTTTGCTTTTATATTAATATTCAGTTTGTATTCTTTCATTGTTAATAAATTTAAGTGTTAATCATAGAGTAAGGCTTTAGTTCGTCAGCATCTTATCAATATCTTAATTTACAAAAGATATGGAAGAACGTGCTACTAACCTAAAATTTTCAAGGTCCATTAAAAGATAAAATGGTGACTTCAAAATATCTTTGTTAAATATGGAAAAACGTGCCACCTAAAGTACTTCAATTCTTCCTCACATTTCCTTACATCGCCAATATTTTCGGTAACCCTCAATTGTCACGATTTACACGCCTCACCCTGCATAATGAACGCAATAAGCGTGGACCCACGTGGCCTGAATCGAAAGTCACGTGAGATTGGTGCGGCACTCAACGTGTTGAACCATCGACCAAGTAACCTTCCACGTTAACAAGCCCACCGGCTTCGCCGCAAACCGCAATCGGCGCGAGCAATTAATTAACCTCGACAACCGCGTTGATAAACGGAATTTTTAACTGTCAAAGGTAACCATCACGAGAAAGATTCTCACGAGAGGAGAGGGTGAAAGTCTTCTCGGCGCGGGAGAGAGGGAGGGAGTTTGGTGGGCGCGGGAGAGAGGGAGGGAGTTTGGTGGGCGCAGGTGCGGCAGTCGAAGTCGTGGCGGCGTCACCGCGTAAGAATCGTGGAACAAAAGGAAAGTTTCGCATGCCCGGCACGTATCTATTGTCTCGCCGGCATGTCATCCGTCTCTGCAACGGACGTAGACGAATGAATCAAAAGGAAACACGAAGTTCGAATTATCGAGTCGGGTCGAGTAGAGGAGGATCCGGGAACAGGCTTTGCGAAAGACTGCTGGCTAAACAGAGATGGCGAAACGCGACGGAAAGTCCCTTTAATCGGTGTCGAAACAAAGACGGCAATCGCTGATGATTTTTGTTGTCTCGTCGATATCGAAAACTTGCGTTTCACGGGATGATTTTAACTGGAAAAAGCTGTGAAAAAGAACGAAGAGGTTTCTCGGTGATTGAACGAAGAGAGTCTTGGGTATTGAGGTTTGGAAAATAACTGAATGAGAAAAGAAGGATCCGTTTTGTTGTACCTTCTGCTGAATTTTGTAAGACTGTGAAGTGGTAGATTTTCAGTAGGGACTTAGCAAATGAGGTGTTTTCAACGTTAGAAGAAATTGTGTCTTTGAAAAGTTTTGTATGTTAGGTTAGGTTAGAAAGTGAAATATTTTTGAGGTTAGAAAGAATGTACGTTTGAAAATTTTGCTTTGCGTTAGATTAGGTTATGAAATGAGATATTTTTGAGGTTAGAAAGAATTGTACGTTTGAAAATTTTGTTTTGTGCGTTAGGTTAGGTTAGAAAATGAGATATTTTTGAGGTTAGAAAGAATGTACGTTTGAAAATTTTGCTTTGCGTTAGATTAGGTTATGAAATGAGATATTTTTGAGGTTAGAAAGAATGTACGTTTGAAAATTTTGCTTTGCATTAGATTAGGTTATGAAATGCGATATTTTTGAGGTTAGAAAGAATTGTACGTTTGAAAATTTTGTTTTGTGCGTTACGTTAGGTTAGAAAATGAGATATTTTTGAGGTTAGAAAGAATGTACGTTTTAAAATTTTGTTTTGTGCGTTAGGTTAGGTTAGAAAATGAGATATTTTTGAGGTTAGAAAGAATGTACGTTTGAAAATTTTGCTTTGTGTTATAGGTTATGAAATGAGATACTTTTGAGGTTAGAAAGAATGTACGTTTGAGAATTTTGTTTTGTGCGTTAGGCTAGGTTAGAAAATTAGATATTTTTAAGGTTAGAAAGAATGTACAATTGAGAATTGTCTTTTGTGCGTTAGGTTAGTGTTCGAAATGAGATACTTTTGAGGTTAGAAAGAATGTACATTTGGTTAGAAAGAATGTACGTTTGAAAATTTTGCTTTGTGTTATAGGTTATGAAATGAGATACTTTTAAGGTTAGAAAGAATGTACGTTTGAGAATTTTGTTTTGTGCGTTAGGCTAGGTTAGAAAGTTAGATATTTTTAAGGTTAGAAAGAATGTACATTTGAGAATTGTCTTTTGTGTGTTAGGTTAGTGTTCGAAATGAGATACTTTTGAGGTTAGAAAGAATGTACATTTTAAAATCTTGTTTTGTGTTTAGGCTAGGTTTGAGAACGAGATATTTTTAAGGTTAGAAAGAATTGTACGATTGAGAATTTTTTTTTTCACGTGCTAGGCTAGGTTCAAAAACGAGATATTTCTAAGATTAAAAAGAATGTTTATTTGCAACTCGAAAGCCCCGAATTCTCAATAAATCCACTCCAAAATTACAAACACTTTACCTAGAATTAAGAATCGTCCTACGTCTACAGATGAATTTTAATCCGAAACAATTAGGACACCCAATATACACCCTCTTCGTAGCGAAAGATTCAAAGAAAATCGAGCCCAAAAAAAGCCATTCTTTATCTCACCACTAATCGCTATCTTGCGCGACAAATGAAGTTCGATAATCACGACAAAGGTGAACGCGTTCGATCAAGCCACCTCTTTCAACAATCGCGGCACGTTCTCTTCTCGTAAGAATATCCGGCGGCCAGGTTTTTCCCGAAAGAAGAAATAGACGAATGAATCCTAGGGAATACGTCGTCGGTTAGGAAAGCGGCTCGTTCAGGGTTGGCAATCGGCTTTTTATCGCGGTCCCGAGTACGGCAGTACATCCCTGTGGCTCGCGCCGCTCTCTTCTGGTCATGCTCGCCGCGTAAGGCACCGTAAAATTACCATAGAAACCCGCGCCGCGCGCTTTCCATTCGCGTACGAACGACCAAGGATCACGCGCCGCCCTTTTCTTTCTATTTCGCCATTTCCCCGTCGAGCGCGCCTCCCTATCTCTCCCTTTTTACGAACGCTTTATTCCAACGGGCGAGACGACCGACCGACCGACCCCGCTCGAGTTTTCATTTGTTTCTTCGAGCGTGCACGGGCCACCGTTCGTTCGTTCAGTCACGTCGGTTCGTTTCGACGAACAGTTAAGATTTAACGCGCGGAACTCATCCCTGATGTGTCGCGAGATTTTTCAAGATCCGGATAAAAAATGGCCGTAGGTGGGGGGAACGGTTTTAAGAGCGCGTCCTCGGAACCGGGGGAGGCATTTCTTCTACGCTTTGCATAGAATTTATTTAAGCGTCGCGTAAAGGTAGACGGTTTTATATGCTATCGTGGACTTTGATTTGTGGAGGCCTTTCATTCGGAAATATCGCGCCATTCCTTCGCTGCGATAAGTTGGACTTTGATGGGGGTTTTTTTCTTTTTAATTGTTTTTTGGAACAGATGTTCGAGGTAGGGAGTATTGGATAGTGGAAGTTTGAAGATTTGTTGTGGAGCGTTTGTGGGAGAAAGTTTGAATTATTTGTCAATGGAATTCGAGTTAGTGGAACGGAGAAGAGGTTGTGTTGAGGAAATTTCTTGTGTGAATTTTTTAAATTTTATGTTACATTATTTTAAATTAATTTTTGAAATTGACACAAGAATGAAGATTTTAATGACTAATTAAATGTAATTACTTTCTGACACAAAAGCAGATCATTGGCAAGCTATTTTATGAAAAAAAAAAAAAAATGGTGTATAAAATTTTGAGGTTAGTTTTTGCCCTCCGTTGGACTTCCTAGTGCTAATATTGCAGCTGAAAAGTTCTAACAAACATTTATTACCATTCCAATAAAAATAGCAAAATGTTCTGTAACGAAATAAATTCTAGCTGAAGATGAAACATGAAAAGTTCTAATAAACATTTATTATTACTCCAATAAAAATAGCAAAAGAATTCTATAATTGAAAAAACATAAAAATAAATTCTAGCTAAAGATGAAACATGCAAAGTTCTAATAAACATTTATTGTTACTCCAATGAAAATAGCAAAAAAGAATAACAATAAATTCTAACTGAGAATGTAACAAAATTCTTGTGAATAATTCAAGAGACAATCTTGATGAATTTATATCGCATTACAAAATTGACCATCTTAAAAATTTTCATATCGATCCGAAGCTTGAATTAATCGCAAAGTGACTTGTCATTGATCAATCAAAGGACATTGAAGCTGAGAGAAAAGTTTCCTTAGAGCAATCCTTTCGGTTAAATGACGGAATAACTAAACAGGCGGCATGGATAAGTTCTCGAAAAGAATATCGTGATTGCCCGGCTGGAAACGATACGACGTATGCAGAGAAAATTTCAGGAAACTTCCGTGACAGGACTCTGAGACTGTCTTCTCTCTGTCTTCGTTCGCTGTCCTCCTTGATATATCCAATTTCATTCTGGATCTCTGAGAATAGCTTAGGATTTTGCTTTCCACCGGTACGGTGTACGTTTCTCTTTGGCTTAGGTTATATTCTATGCGCTTTGCGTTTCAACCGTTCCCTTTTTTCTTCTTCTTCTTCTTCTTTCTTTCATTCGCGTTGCACCGTTCAACTTTCACGTCGCTGCTAGTGTTTAAACTTATTTTAAAGATTCCACGGGCGCACGCTGATTTCGCCACGCGAAAGATGTGAATTTTATTTCCATTAATTTTTCATACATCTGTTGCGCCGGTTTTCAATTCAAGCAAATCTTGTTACTTGGAAACACATGTATGAATTTGATTACATTGCATTGGAGAAGAGATGATTATGCGCGGTGATGTTGTACCTTATTCTTTTTTTTTGATTTTGTTAAACGAACTGTATGAATGAGTTCAAGTGCATCCTTTCAATGTCTAATATTTTCTTTCCTTTAATTTTTAAACGACGAATGAGCAAGTTGTCGTTAAGAATGAAACACAAATATGAAAATTATACGAAAACTAACAAATCAAAGGATCCTCCATCCTTAATTTTTTTTTTATTGGAGCACAGTAATTTTTAAACTCCAATGCATTCAATTGATTACAGTACTGTGTATAAACCAAAGTCACTGTTTTTCAATGATTTTCTGCAATCTTCATCTTCCTAAAATAAAATTATTAATAAAATAAATAAAATTCACAGTAATACTGTACAATAAACATACCTTACATCCCCTCACAAGTACCTCTATTAAAGTTCCGGAATAGGAAATAGGTTGGGAAAAAACGCACGGAAGAAGAAAAAAAATATCAATGCCTCCTTCATAAAGTTCCAACGTTTTCACCAAATTGGCTGCATTTAACGGCGGCCCCCAAAGCGTGTAACTCCCGAAAATACTTCAGCGAGCGCAAACTTAATGGCCTGATAGTCGCAATACTTTCGCAGTGAATCGAGCAATTGCGCTTTTACCGCACCGCGAAGTCTCTAGAAGTAGCTGAGGCTACAAGTGAACCGGTGAATCGTAAAATAAACCGTCTTTTAATTGTATACCTCCGTGAACAATAACGACTTCATATTCGACGCGTAAATTCCTGGTATACGCGCGATAACGCGTGAAATACTCGACGTCGGAAGGTGTCGTAGATATACCGGGTGACACCGAAATAAGTGGTTGAAATTTGCTCGAAATAAGCATGGTAAAAGTGCCCTAAACAGAACGAAACGTGCGATACGTCGATTGAAAGAGCTTCCTAGGAAGACCATTTCGACAAAATTTTAGCCCTCTACCCCTATTATTAGGGTAGTTATCGACCTGAACATCATTTTCAGTTTATGCACGATTTCTTTTCCTCTATCCGATAAAAAATTGTGAAAAAAATCTGAGATACTGTAGCCAGGGTGTTACATATCTGAGAATTTTTTCAGATTTTATCGTATTCTACTTTTCCTACGGATGAAAAAATGTCGTATTGTGGGATTTTCATAATGTGAGGCCTGCATACTCGTCGAGATGAACCAATAGCGACGAGGAAATTAAGTAAGATTGCGCCTTGAATATGAGGTTTAGAGTCTCAGTTTGCAGGTCAGAGGTCACGAGTTTGATTTCTGCTTAGTTTTTCAAATTTTTCTTTGACTCTTGCAATGTAAACATAGACCCGAAAGCTCTTCCTTTTCGAGATAAAAAGACTTTTTGTTATATCAAAATTTCACGTGAGAATAACTGTCACATTTTCAGCAGAGGAGGACAAATTGCATTGTCTGTGAACACTCCTCTGACTTCACTCCTTTGGATTCCTATTTGTAAAATTAGGAAATTGGGAAATTCTCTAAGTGGGTAATTCTTGAAACTTTAATGATAATGATGTAGGATTCCTTAACGCCGGACGGCACCTAATATCGGACATTAACTGTGTCTGTAATAATTGAAACGCTACCGAGCCGTTATTCTGCGTACCCCCTAGAGGAGACAAAAGGAATAGAAATAAGTTTCCTACGCGTTTCAGTCGCGAGTGCACAGGTAGAGAGATTTATTTAAGAAAAACCTTAAGCGTCCGGCACTAGGGGAACTCCCCCTACTCAAAATAGAATAGAATATATTTGCATATTCTACGCAAAGTAGAATAGAAACAGTCGAAAGCCGGATTATTGACGCATGTAAAAAAATTCGAAATGAAAAATTTTTGAACGTCTTCGACAATCTACGAAACGTCGATACGAAGCTTGTATTGTTACAGAGGTAAACCATTTTTAGCAATTTTTTAAAATAAGTTTTACACATTCCTACCATACACTATCTTAAAGAAAAAGTGTTTATATCTCGGAAAGGAAGAATTTCCGGACCCGTGTTTATATAACCTTTTTTCATCCTTAGTGTTAAATGTACTCGCGGTGATCTTGCGATCTTTCGAGTTTTGCTGAATTTGCACGTTTGTGCCGACTGATTACAATTCGAAGGACCACTCCCGTGTACCGGGAGACTAACTAATTTGCTCGTGTCTGTTTTCCGGAAGATTTCTATGTTACTTGTTGCTAGCCGAATGGATTCTGATTTCGAGGTCTCAGACAAAGTTCGAAGATACCTCGGTCAGGATACATTTGGCGGGGGTGAGACACGCGGATTGGTTATTACAATTTCGACTTCGACAAGGGAGGTGGTTGGCTATACGCGATTGGCAAACTATTAAACAAAGAACGAACTAAAGGACGCCCCCGAGTCAACGGTCACTCTCAAGTGTCGTCCGCACCCTTGAGTGACGCGCGCGGAAAGTCGCGTGTCTCGAAGCAATAAACGCAGCAGGTAATAAGTCTGGGCAGCGCTTCGTCGCTAACAAAACCGTACCAAAGTGGAGACCAAAAACCGGAGAAGTTAAAATATAAGAAACAGATGTGGACGAGAGCCACGAGAAGAAAAGCATCGAACTTCTAAATAAACGTCAAAGTGCTCGATGGTCTCCCAAATTTACAACTGCTGCGAAGGGCCGAATAATTTCTAGACCCGTGCCTGGAAAACGCCGAAAATCTAATAGGACGACTAAACACTTAGAAAGAGTAGAATACAATACCGCAGTTCGACTATTGAGATGACTATTTCAAACTCACCCTGTATGTAGCACTTGTTTGGTCCGCCTTTCGTGCAATCAGAGCGCAAGAATCACGTTGCCAGAAACTGAAAGGAGCAACAACACGGGCAAATATTTAAATACGCCGACAAATATTTCACCGTATTTGATCGTAAACAGAGCGAAAGAGAAAGATTCAAGTTTATTAAATTTATTACGGTACTAATAAGGATATTGTAACGATCCATATCGGTTAAGTTAATGTTGTGTCTGTAATGTAGATTGTATTGATCTGTGCTGTCACGCGTCAAATTAATCTTGTGTGACTAGCGATGTTTGACGATGTTAAATGTGCAATTAATACAATGTGCAACTGGTTAGAGGCGTTTGTAAACCGAGAACTCGTAGTCTGATAGATTGCTTTAGATTATTTATTAAAGATCGTACGAAAAATTCAGTTTTGAAATTCATTTTCTCATTGACCATTCTTTAGCTTGTTTTAGTTGGATTCATGTGAAGCTGTAAGGAAAATAACATACATCTTTGTATTCTATGGCAAAACTTTGCTGAAAGTATTTTTGCAGTGTGAAATAAATGAATCGAACAAATCGCGAATTTTTTCTGTCTCCTATTTTTTAGTGGGCAAAAACTATGACAATATTAACTCTATGAGAAGTAACATTGAAAAATATTTTAACGTAAAATCAAACTTTTCAGATTGCTATTTTTTAATAGGGAAAAATTTGACAATATCGACTCTACGAGATATAACGTTGAAAAATATTTGAATGAAAAATGTTTAGACTGCAATTCGTTTAGTAGGTAAAAACTTTGAAAATATCAACTCAACTTTTCAGATTGCTATTTTTCAATGCGCCGAAAACAGAAAGCATCGATCTCCATAAGAAATAATATTGAAAAATATTGTAATGAAGCACCGAAGAAATTTTACGACACCAAATTCCAGAATTTCCTAAAATTAGTCTTTAAATGCTTCAGCAATTGGACATTAAAGAATGTTATTAATCGCAAGACAGCTATCGAAAAAAGGGAGAAATTGTCAATTATCCTTGTTACCCTGCAAAACGAAGCAAACATTTCAAATAATATTCCGGTTCAACATACTAAAACTCTTAACACGTCCACGATTGTTCCAAGTTAAATTCAAACGTTCCATCGTAACACAATATCAGAACACCGCAATCTGAGATGACAGATCCTCTAACGGAGCTAACTCCAAAGAACATATTCCTTCAAACAGAAAAGACAGTCGAAATTGCTTCGTGACAGCGGAAATTGCTTCATGAAATCGCTTTTCTCCTTCATGCAAGATTAAGACGCGCTAATTACTCTATTATCGAACCTCCGTCATGTCACACCAGACTAGAAAGCAATCTGATAGAGAACGTTATAGGAAAAACAAAATCGAACCGACAACATATTCTCGTTCGATTGTTCTGTCATCGCTCCGCGTGAGATCGTTTGCGCAGTTTTTTCCCGCGTGGATATCAGTTTGTAACTCGTGCCGGGCCATCAATCTTTAATCAGCGTCTAATTAAAACCGCCCTTTTCCTCTTTTTCCTTCAACGTTAATTAGATTTTAATTTAATGAATTTTCAACGTGCACCCGCGCCCTTGTCAATTTCCCTTTATTAATCGTGCAGGGAACCGATAGCCTCTCTGTCGTTCTTTTCAAACGGGAAGAAACGCTTTTTCTCTCTTTCGCTTTCACCGGTTTCATTGTCGCGTGAATATTGCAAATATTTGGAAAGCCGCGTAGAGTTTCTTCTTTGGATAGCGCGGAATTGCCGCGTTCGTTCCTTTATTGTTGACACTGTGTGCTGTTCTTAATAGAACAACAATTCTTTGATGCTGCGGCAATGGATTATTATTAAAGGTTGCGCGAATGTTTCTGTGGAAGAAGGGTGAAAACGTAATTGTAAACGATACGTTGTCTGAGGAATAAAATAATAGGTATAGAGTCGAGGTGAAATATTAGGTTCGTGGCGAATTTTATAATTTAGATCAGTATTGCCAATGGACTTTTAAATTTGATGGAAAAAACGGTAAAGGCGAAGCCCTGCCCGCAATCGGTTGGCAACACGACCAACGCCGCCTAGCACGGTGGAGACGGTCCTGGTCCTCGCGCCCGATATTCAGTTGTTACTGTTTGTAAGAGTATGGTTGAGTGAATGTAGGGACTCGGGCTGGTTTATGAACCGCAGATCGAGAGGTCTGCGGAGAAACCCGGTCCCAACGCCTTGACACCCCCACGCGCTAAGGGCTGGGTCAGGTAAGGACCCAGGTCAGGGTAGAAACCCCCAACTTGTGCCAGGATTTCTCGGAGGCAAGAGAGGCGCGTCAAGGCTCGTATATAAGGACGCGTTAAGAGCATTGTAACAGAATTGTAAGAATTGTATTAGAACGAATTAGGAAGCGCGTAGTTGACAAGGACGAGGAGTCAACGACAGACGAAGTAATAAATGTAGTTTTCAACATAATCCTGACAAAATATTATTTAGACTAAAAGCCCTTACATGTTCAGTTTTTTCCAATGCGCTTTGATGCAATGTAACCTTTACCAAGAATATATATATATATTAATCTTATTATATCTTCGCGTTTAATTCCAACGATATCTTGCACCACTAAATATCACTTTATCTATTTTTTTTTTTTTTTTTTTTGGTAAGACTATTATGTCGTCGTTATAGTATTTCTTTGCATTTTCATTAACCCTCATACGCTCCTCGGGTGAAAATTCACCCATAGCGTCTTTCCAGATGTCGTACTGTTATAACACAAGGATTATAATCTGGGTGAAGCACTTCATTTTACACAATTTATACAACGCGAGCGCGTGTCGTTTTTTTCTCCATCGACGCCGAGCAAGACAATCGGCCCGGAAACAAATGACGATCGGACCCAGTTTTTGGCGCCCAATAATCCTCCCAGCGTCATCCATGACTTGTTGCCCAATCAATAGCTGGCACCAGGAGGAATCACGCTCCTCAATCTTTACATACTGCCACACCGAATGCTCCGTTACACTGTTATGCCGCGGCAAAGAGAGGAGTCTCGAAGAACGTTTTCTTAGTGTGCAAATGTAGCTTTTATTAATATAATACAGGAATCACGTACAAAGGACGTTTTCACTATGCCGTGCGTGGACCGAGGTGAAACCAACTACAGTATATTCTCCAGAAGTGTCAGACCGCAAGGAAGCTAAACCTGACACTCCTAGAGTCAGGCACTACGTTTTCGAGCCTCGCGCCCGCCCTTGTAGTTTGCCGAACGTAGACAAGGACAGCGAATAAAAGATAAACATGAAACATGTGTCGAGGCAACCAAGCGATTTAGATATCAACTTTTTTAATTTTACGTTTTTTTATCCCGAAATTTTTCTTAACATATTGATGAGATTTTTCTGATGAAAATGACATAAAACACGACATAATTTGAACAACAATTACTTATTAACACGTTCACTGTCACGCCAGATTTACAGGTTGCTGTTAGGCGGCCAAACGCCCTGTATTACATTACATAGAGTCGGCCTACCGTTTGACTGCCAGTTGGAGAATTGGCCTGCCGTTTGACTGACACTTGTAGAATCGGCCCTACATTTGACTGGCACTTGTAGAATCGGCCCTACATTTAACTGACACTTGTAGAATCGGTCCTACATTTGACTGACACTTGTAGGTCGATTCCACAACTGTCAGTAAAATGTAGCCTTGATTCGACAAGTGTCAGTAAAATGTAGGGTCGGCCTACATCCATGTAAAAAAAAAAAATGTAGGGTCGATTCCACCAGTGTCAGTAAAATGTAGGGTCGATTCGACAAGTGTCAGTATAATGTAGGGTCGATAGCAGCAGAAAAGCTGCTAAACGATTAGAATTAAATGTAACGATAGAAATTATTGCAATAATACGTAATGCAATTGAAAAATTGAAAGAAAATTGAAAGAATCAAAAGAAAAATCGCGAATTCGTATCTTTTTCGATTCTAGAATATAAGAAAATTTGAATAAAATACGCGACGAGAATTGGGGAGAAGCATAAGTTAAACGCGTAAAAATATTCAATAATAAACGAACTAGGGATGAAGCTATTATTTCAATACGCGATGCACTGACTCTAGTATTTACTAAAATTCAAAAATTCTCGTATAAATTCCGAAAATAGATTATTAATTACGGTAAACTACTGAGACGGTTTAATTTAGGGTGGGCATAGTGCACTCGTTCCAAATCAGCTCACAATATACAATAATAAATCAACTAACTACTTAACATGCAATTCATGCAAATTCGTTGGATGGTAAATTATTAGTAAACAAAATTCAATATCAGAGGAAATATATGAAAAATACCGAAAGAAAAATTTCAAATTAATTTCAATTGCTCAAAGTCATTTCAATATCCTATTCGACAAGTCTGAAGAACAACGATGACTAAAATTCAAATGTTTATTTCCCTAAACCTTCAAAATAATTTCGAGATATTTTATTCGAAGCGGAGTATTCCAAGTCAGTATCGATAATTGAAGAAATTATTTGATTGTATTTAAAAGAACCGAAAGGAGAATATTTAAAGTCTGATATTAAATGTCTAGCAAGTACCAGTAATTGGTAAAATGATTTATATTTGTTTTAAACGGAAAATTTCTAATAGGTATTAGTTAAAATGAATTGTTATTCAGTCTATTGTATTGAAATTCTAATTGATTCTAATGTATACAAGTGTTACAAGAAGGCTGAGTGTGTATAGGGTGGACATAAGTTAGCTAGTAGCCCCCGACCACTCTATTCACATCTCAGACCCTTCAGGTGAAAATATGCCGCGAAGTGTCTATGGCCCAGTATAAAGGGTGAATAAGTTGGCGGGACATCGGCGGGTCCTTATATACCTTCGGTACCCTCTCCCCAAAGTCATTAGCAAAATCGTCGGTTAGGTCAGGCGGGAAATTTTCGCGGGAGATTTCCGTTATCGTAACACGGTATAATTTATTAATTTTCACAATTTTGTTATAAATTTATATATCCAACAATTTGTTAAAACATTGCATATAACAATTTATACGTTTTTTCAATATTCTTCAATGGAAACGTAGGTTTTAGCGTTCTCGTTACTTACTAGTGGTTAAATTAATTTTGTAGGGATTAAAAATCAGGTTGACCTGTAGTCGTAGATTAGAAATAACCATAGTACAGCTAAATTTATCGTGTTAAATAATTCTCTTTACACGAATCAAAAATGTATTCAACGTTTGTTTGCTATAATATCGTGAAATGAATTATATTACACACTTTTTCTCTTCACACTGAATTTAAAGATTATAAAGATTAAAACTCAAGTTAACCTGTGGTCATTTATCGAGAATAATCATAATAAAGCTGAAATTATTGTGTTAAATAATTTTTTTAATACGAATTAGGAATTTATTCAACGTTTGCTTGTTACAATACCATGAAATAAATTATATTATACGTTTTCTTTATTTCCACTAAATTTAACGTTGTAACAACCATCAACGAAGAC
>NW_017100155.1:212236-219155 GCF_001263275.1 Habropoda laboriosa | reverse complement strand
AACTTTAAGTAGTTTGTAAGATAAAGTTAGTTAATTCTAAGATAGAAAATTGAACACTATATGCGCGTTTCTTAATAAAATACTTTGAAAAGTTATTCAGATTCTATGGTAGATATGAAAGTTCCATTTAACATCAAATTTTAACATCGATCTGTCAATAGCAAATTAGCAATCAATTGCCTACGAAACACAAAGAAGAATTTCTTCAATTTTCTGACATAAAATTTCACAAGAAGTAGCAGTAAAGTAAGATTAAATAAGAAATGCAATTCTGTGACAAATTTTTCCCAAACAGTGTTTTTAATATGTTACACAATAAAAAGTTACATTACGTGGTAAGATACTGTATCTCATCTTATATATTTTACTTTTCAAACATTTGTATCAGACTTTTCTGCGATTTTTCAATTGCATTACGCATTATTGCAATAATTTCTATCGTTACATTTAATTCTAATCGTTTAGCAGCTTTTCTGCTGCTGTCGACCCTACATTTTACAGACACTTGTCGAATCGACCCTACATTTTACTGACACTTGTGGAATCAACCCTACATTATTCTAGAATCGAAAAAGATACGAATTCGCGTTTTTTCTTTTGATTCTTTCAATTTTTCAATTGCATTACGCATTATTGCAATAATTTCTATCGTTACATTTCATTCTAATTGTTTAGCAGCTTTTCTGCTGCTATCGACCCTACATTTTACTGACACTTGTGGAATCGACCCTACATTTTTTTTTTTTACGTGGAGGTAGGCCGACTCTATGTGATAAACAATTGGCAACTAAACGGTGGCTCGGTAAAGCGATATATTATGAAATTAAATTAATCACTCAATAAGTTTTAACGTTAGATTGTTTCCTCGGTATGGCCATGGTGGTCATCAGTGAGTGCCTCAAATGTTTAGAATAATTAAAATAAAATAAATGTTGTCAACTAAAAATTTTGAACGTCATAGCTAGCTAGACATTATTTTCAATAAAAAAAAAAATTATAAAGCATAATACTATAATTCTATGCTTAAAATGTATTTTCTTGTGGTCGCCTGACAGCAACCTGTAAATCTGGCGTGACAGTGAACGTGTTAATAAGTAAATGTTGTTCAAATTATATCGTGTTTGATATCATTTTCATTAGAAAAATCTCACCAACGTGCTAAAAAAATTTCCAAATGAAAAAAAGTAAAATTAAAGAAATTATATCTTTCTGTTATGATTTGTCGAGCCGTGAAATCGCGTAAAGGAAACCGACTGGTATAGCGTTACACGTTTGACTGACTGCGATCGAGATAACATGGGCGCAGCTATGACGCAGACCAAGGCGTAGGACCATCTATACTGTCACTTGTAGAATCCAAACTTACTGACTCTTGTAGAGAATTTACTGTATCGCTTAAAATGTGTGGGGACGCTGTCCTTTATCCCTTCGCTTTTCCTGGAGTTTGTGCCCTTACGAGCAAGCCCATCGAGCTTCGAACGGCCAAAGGATCCTCCTGGTGTGTCAGGATAGTGACTAATTCTATCAATGTCACTATCCTGACAGTACTACGTTCGATTGCTTTCTGAATGTGTTATAACTTCGTGTACAGGTAGCCCCCGTATACACGGCACTTCTATAACCCGGTTTCGTTCTAACACGGTTCGAGATTTGGGGAAACCCCTCGTGCAACACGACATCCTAGAACACGGTTTGAGAATTAGGGAAATACCCGAACAGTATGAAACATAATAAGAGCTTTTAAAAGCAAAATACATTTCATTTAAAATTAGGGAAATCTCCGAATAACACGGGACATAATAAAAGCTTTTAATAGCAAAAGATATCTCATTTGAAATGTTTCATTTGAGCGTGGATGTCGTATCCGATTCGACTGTAAAATTTTCAGATTTATTAGAATTTTAAATTCATTTTGTTCGTGGAGTATTAAGTACATACATTTTAAAACTTTGTTTTTCTTTTTACTAAATTATACATAGATTAAAAATTTTCGAGTGAGTAGGTATTATTCAACCTTTTTTAAAGAAATGGTAATTGTGTTTTCCGTTTTTGTGAATTAATTTGCAATCTTGAACTATGTCTGGCGGAAATAAAAAAATACGTATTATTTTTATTTAATACATATATTAGTATGTTATACTTTTGGTGAAAATTGCTTTAATAAAGATATTTCTCTTTATTATAAAGATGTAATAGTACGTTCTCCCTTTTTGTTTCACATAGCACGCCATTTTTTAGTAACCTAACAACCGTGTTATACGGGAGTTACCTGTATTTGAAATTCACAAGTTTAACTAACTTTCAATTAAACATAGCGTGAAAGATCACTAATAACATTAAGCAAAATATTGAACGACAATGGGTGAAATCTCACCTGAGGATCTCTTGCGTAACTATTTCTGAGGAACGTATAAGGGTTAAATTATTTTTGGCATGAATTTTATGACATGGCCTAATAATCCAGCATTTCTATTATATTTTATAATTAACTTTCGAAATACAAAGTATCAATGAACCTTTAAATTTGATAGAAAAAAGTTTCTTCTATCTTTTTTTTCTAAGACCATTATGTCATCGTTATAGAATTTCCCTGGATTTTCGTTAAATTATCTTTCGCTTTCAGCACAAATTTCATGGGATGACCTAATAACCCAGCATTTCTCTAATATTTTGTAATTAACTTCCGAAATACAAACTACAACAGAGAACAATGTAGGTTAGAACAATCACAAGATAGAACCACTTTGAAGCAAGGGAACAATTCCTATTCCAGTCGAACAAAACAACAGCAACGAAATTGAATCCTCGTTGAACTAATTTCAACAGCCTCGCGATCAGGTACGAGCGTCACGGGAAGACAGATCAATCACTTAGCATAATTCCGCAAGAACGTTCATTACTACCAACGAATAAGCTTCCCGGCTACCTTCTCCACATAAATCTCGCCAGTGTCACTGCCAAATTCTTTCCCAAACGTTTCATCATCTTCCTGTTCCTCCCATCAATCGCATTCCCTCCAAATAAGAATCCTTCCTAAAACCTCCAATTGTTACAATTCCCCAGAAAAAAAGAAGAAACACGAGCAACAAATTGCAACTCGCCACTGTTACAACCTTCTAAAGCAAGAATAGCGAAAGTTTCATGCGAAAGAGGAACGAGTAGAACGATCATTTAGCGCGACTTGCGCAATTTTTCATCCTGAAAACTCTCTGACCGTTTCTTTCGTCCTTTCTTTCTCTCGATTCCATCCATCCTCTCTCAGACCCTGTATGAATTTCACTGTGTCATTTCGTAACTCTGAAGCTCTGTCTATTGTCTTCCGTCTCCCTCCCCAATCCACCAAGCTCGCGTTTTCATCCCTCTTTCCACCGGACCGCTCCTCCTCCGACGATCTCTAATCCGTGCAAGATGTTGCTGCTCTCCTTCGGCTGTTGCCTGCCTGCTCGTCTCCCCTCTGGTGCGTTTTGAAGCGTGGAAAAGCTAACCCTCGTTCGACGAAACGAGAAGGAAGTAATCACCAACCTCTGAAATAATCATCCTGCTGCACCCCTTCCGGAACGTCCCTTCTCGCAGTTCGGGTCTATTTTATTCATTCGTCGTTTCGCGCGATTACGCGTTCTTCTCCCTCGGAATCTCCCCTCTGATACTGTTTTGCCTGCTGCTTTCTGTAGCTTCTTTTCTAGTGCGTTCGGAGGGGGTTAGGGACTCTCGTTGAGACGCATCGTTGAGGTTTCGATGCTGATTATTAGAGGGTAATACGGTCCGGGAGTATTTTAGAGGGTTCATTCCGGGGCGAAGAGTGTAGGTAGTTGTTTTGCTCTTTCTTGTTTGTTAGGAATGCGGTTTCGGGTGAGTCAGTGGGTTTTTAGTCGAGTTTTAGTTCAAGATGTGATGATGTAGATATGTACGGGGTGTTCGTGAAGAGGGGTGAATTTAGGGGAAATAGTAATTCGGGAATTTTGTGTAATGTTTTTTCGTAGGAAGATTCATTGCTGAATCGATCGTCGAATCCGTGTCGTTTGACAAATACAGGACTCTGGCCATCGGTGGTGTCAAGGTTTATAAAAAATCAGCCAAAAGTCCTCCGATTATGTGAAAGTATTGCGGCTAATATGCTTTATTTTTGTTCTTCAGGAGTTCGGTTAGATCTTATCTCTGAGGGAATCTTGAAACAATGCAAATGTGGAAAGTTGTATTTCTGTGATTGGTACCATTTGATTTCAATTGAAGTCAATTGAAATCGCCCTGCATATCTGTATCATTATTTCTTAAAACACCCACAGAGTTCCTTTGCTGTTGAAGCTGATCCTGCACTAAATTGTTTTTCGTTGAATAGGAAGAAACAAAATTTTGTACAGGTATTAATGGTAAATCGTACATGGAAATTAACCTCCTCACTGTCTCCTATTTTAAATAACCAACGAATAATATATCAAAGGATAAAAACTGCATTCTTCGAATATCAGTTGAAAAATTTATTGTCTGTAAAATCGACTAATATGCAGCATGGTAAGATCAATATTTATGAAATAGTGTTTTTAGAACTGGTAATGTAAGTACATTATGTAATTCAACGAATTAATTACAGATTTATTACTTACTCATAAATTTCCAGTTCGAATTGGGAAGCATTTTCATAATATTGTACTATATATCCAAGTAGATAAAACACTCGAACAAACAAGATTATTAGTCTCGCTTATTTATAGACGTTATAAATCTCGTTTATTTATGGACACAAGTTAAGATAGCATAGTTTAAAAGAAGTTAAGAAAAGGTGAGAATAAGAAAATCCAGACTAAACTTTAAATTCCAAACTCTACACCCGAAGTCATGGAACAAAGGTCCAAGTTCTAAACTCTGAACTCTAACGATTAGAGTGACTAACCTAACCCTAAGATTTAAGATAAATTAAGATATCATGTTAGGCAGTTGTTAGTTCTAAACTTTACACCGTTCACCACATTTACACACTCTGCAATTATGTCAATAAATCACAGCACGTTGTCTAACACCATCGAAGGCAATTCTATCAAACATATTTTTTAGACAAAAATTTTTTTTCGAGGAGCCATTGCAATTATGTTTCGACAATGATGAGATACTATTCGTGAAAGTATATTTCAAGCATGTTAAGTATAGTTGGGGCCACGATATAGCGAGGTCGTAAATTCAAAAATCGGCATCGATTGATGTTGCGGCACTCAAGGCCGTGTGTTGCAGTCTGTTTGAGGGTTCCAACAATAAACGAATGGTAGCATATGATTTGGTACTTCAAGTAGAAAATGGTATTTCATTTACAAATGGAAAATATGTTAATATTAAAGCTACACAATCCTTTTAAAGACCTCAATAAGACCTTTACTTGTAACCGTACTTCCGAAAACGGCTTTTCCCAGAAGAAAAAAACCCTAAATTGTCCTAGCTGAACTCAATTTTCAGTAAATATATTAGAATCAGTTTGACTTTCGCTGGATACAAGAATTCTTTGTATATATACTACACGCCTCTATTTTCTTCCTTTCGGCGAGACTTGAAGTATCTATCTGCGATATTTCCAAAGACGAAAGGATACACGAGCAGGCGCGCAATCGTCAAGAAGTTGTATTTCGTATTCGAGTGTCGTCTCGTTTAAACGACATGTGTGTCTCGCGTCTACCACTCACATACGTGTTTAAATACGTTCAGGCGACTGCTCGAGTCTGTTTCCTACTGTTTACTCGGTGAAATATTTGCGTGCAAACGAGACGTATAAATTTGCATGTATAAATTCGGCTAACTAAAATGTGGAGATCATGAGTGTGAAAAATTTGCGGGAAACGGAAGGATCAATGCAAATGACTGTGATAATACGGTGTTAGAGCAAACGTTTATTCATTTGTAATTTCTAACACGTTTAAAGACTAATTCTGGGAAATTGTATCGTAAAGTTTCTTCGATTTTTTATTTATAATTTTTCTACATTATTTCTTACAGAAGTCGATATTGTCAAATTTTTCCCCGTTAAAAGATAAAAGTATGCAGAATCCAATTTCTCGTTAAAATATTTTTTAATGCTCTTCCTTATAGAGTTGATATTTTCAAATTTTTTTTCCACTAAAATAGTAATCTGAAAAGTTCAATTTTTCAATGCTGTTTCTCATAGAGTTGATATTATCAAATGCTTTGCCCGCTAAAAAATAAAAATCTGAGAAATTCGATTTTTCAACATTATTTCTCATAGAGTTGATATTATCAAATGCTTTGCCCGCTAAAAAATAAAAATCTGAGAAATTCGATTTTTCAACATTATTTCTCACAGAGATCGATATTGTCAAATTTTCCCCATGAAAAAATAAAACTCCGAAGAATCCAATTTCTCGTTGAAATATTTTTCAATGCAATTTCTCATAGAATCGACATTTCCAAATTTTTTACCCACTAAAGAATAATCTAAAAAAAATTCCCAATTTACTCGATTTAACGTGATTAACAGCTGTTTCTAAAGCATCAACGTCCGAAACAAATCAAAGTAACGATCCTACCCAACAGCAGCGCAGATTCGTTCTTTCCTGAAATGCTAAGATCCGTGGAACGGAGAAGCGGTACGAAATAAAGGAAGCCGCGCACGGCCAGGAATTTCGTATTCGACGACGGTCCTGGTATAAAGTCATAAGGGTGTAGGGACACGAATATAACTGTTTATATGCATATGCCTCTGCTGGGCTTTCCCGTTACGTAAGCATATTGCGTAGCTACGCGGCCCTTTGGATAAAAAGGAGCCCGAAACGGCTCCTTACAACAAAGTACTTTTCTCGGAGAACGAGAGAGAAGTACCGTCCCTTTTGCAAAAGCAGAAACTTAGGAGATTGCGCTGTTCCATCCTCGATCGTCTTGCAATCAGCTCCTTTATAACTCAATACGAAAATTCCTCGATTTT
>NW_017100155.1:196776-211844 GCF_001263275.1 Habropoda laboriosa | reverse complement strand
GGCGACGGAATGTTTGGGAATCCTGTGGAGTCTCCGCGAAGTCGAGACTTTCTCGCGTGAAGTGGGCCCAGCCACGAAATATCGAGGCCCACTTGTCCCTTGAACTCTTGGAGACTCCACGCGTGTTGCAATCTTAGATCACGAGAGAAAATATTCGTATACCTTTTAACGAGGCCTGAAGCGGTCACGGAGTACTTTATCTTGAACGTTATGGTATATATAAAGAAACTTGGTTGATCGTTCAGTGCTCGAACTGATTGAATAGCTGGTTGTTCGTTGGTTGGCGTTCGGAACAAGAGTGATTCGAAATTCGGAAGAGGACATGCATCTAAGTTACCGAAGGCGGAGTTAAATTGGGGAGGTGAAAAAATGGGAGAATATAGAAGATCGATTTTTGGTCGTAGGGTGTTTCTTAAGTAGATGGAGAGAGGGTAAAGGTGGTGGTAGAAGGATGAGGTGTCTGGGGTTTGGGAAATTCCGTATAAAAAGGAGATCGGACATGAAAGAAGGGAAGTACTACCTTAATAATTAGGAAGTCGAGTCTTGAAAACGCCGTTCGTTTATGATTTTACCGAGGGTACGCGTCTCTAACCGTCTCGGCTAATCCTATGGGCCGCGGGATCCTTCAGGTCCGTTTTACAACTGCCTTGAAATCTTAAACTAAAGAAAAGAAAATGTTCGGTACGGAACACTTCTATTTGCACCGATAAAAACCTGTTATAATTTTTCAATTCCATTTTAGTTACATAAAAATTCACTTTTGGAAAGTTACTAACAAATTATTTCAACATGGCCGGTTGTTAAGTACAATGTCTACAAGAAAGCAATAAAACCGTCGCGATATTTCTTTCCCCCAGCTCTTATAATCTCCTCTTACACCGCGAAACAACCGGAGAACCTCGCTCAACCCTACACGTCTTAGAGCATTGTGGCCGAAATTTCACGGTGCTAGAAAAGTAGCAAACAACGCGGCATAAATATTTATGTCCCTTTTTCCACGCAGCATACATTCCACCCCTTTCGCGACACCGGTCCATTTCCCAACAGGCCGCCATCCCTCGTGGAATAACCTAATGAAACTTTTTAATGTGCCCACACGAACCCGCCTCTCTCTCTCTCTCTCTCTCTCTCTCTCTCTCTCTCTCTCACGCGTACATACATCTATTCGCAACAGGGGTGGAACACAGGAGACGGACTCTCGAAGGTGTTCGAACTTTTCCATTCCGCGTGCGTATCGGTGTTCAGTTTTGTAGCCCCGTAGAGAGGGCGTAAAGTCGAACGGGCCACGCGGCGGGAGTGTGCTTTATGGGGGTTGCATTAATTCAGCAGCTTAAAAAACGCCAGAGGGCGGCGTGAGACGCGACGAAACGCGGCATCTTCTCGTTCGTGATTTATGCCCCGTAATTCCTCGCTGCACCTCGTCAGCTCGAAGGCTCAGCATCGAAATGAAAGGGGAAAACGCTCGTTTACATTGGTTTCCCTGATGTTTCCGGCGACGGTCAGAGAGAGATTGGACGGGATTATGCGAGGGAGGAGTGCAGGGTGAAGGTAGAGATATTAGGGGGGTGGAGAGAAGATTGTATTTCGAGTTTGAATATTTTTCTAATTCGTTCGATTTTGTTTTTTTTTTTTTTGGGACGAGTGATTATCGGAAAGTTAGGATACGGCCGACACTTTTGATATTTTTGGGGGATTTGGATATTTAATTTTCTTAGTATCTACTATATTTTATAATCAGGAGAAATACTAAACGCTTGGGAGATGCGCCATCTGTAGGCAAAGTTATTTATGCGAAAGTATCTTGATTGTTCTTTAAGCGTTTGTGTTTAATCACGTTACAGTGAATGTTGGTCAGGTTAGCTTTCGATCAATTTTGAGAAGATTGTATAGTCGGTGGAAGAAATATTTTCTTAGTATCCACTACATTTTACAACGTGGAGAAGCACCGAATACTTAATTGGTTTTTAAGCGCATAGCTCTTCCTGTTTAATAGCAGTTGACGTGTAGTAATCTTATGTTTCGGACCAAGGATTGATTAGTAAGATTGGTGGAATAAAATTCGTAAATTGAAGGGGCAAAGCACCTTGAGGCCTCTAAAAATCGCTAAACTTTGGAATTTTTTTCATAGGCATCTACTAAACGAAAAATTCCAATTTTTTTAGGGGATGTAAACGTAACTTTCAGCTGTCTTATACAATTTTTAAAAACTAAAAATGTTACAAAATGGACGAGTCATTGCGAAACATCTTTTGTTAAAGCATCAACTGCTGGTCGCCATCGCCGGCAAGAATTGAAACGTTGGAAATAAAAAGTTCTTTTTAATTTAGAAATAAAAATATATCACCTAGAATGCAGCGTATTTTCGAAAAGGTAGCAAACAAAATTTTTGAGAATTCAAATGCTCTCGTTGTTTCGTTTCCCATAAAATTAATTCAATCTCTGAATCTCAACGCGTAAACGCGTTTTCCTTTAAACTATTCGTCGAAACAGCGATATTTCTCAATTCGAAATTATCGTAAAATTAATGAGACAGGTGTCCATAGTCAGAAGGTATTTAAAATTGCCAAAGAGGAAGGATGGAATGGGGGACTAACGCGTGTGCATGGAGGATTTTAGACAATGTGTTTATGGAGTGTGAAGCAGCTTGGAAAATAGCGTGTATTTCAATGTGTATTCAAACTTCCCGGATCAAAAGCATTGAACCATTAAGCTGAAATTATGTTCCGAACGGCAAATTTTGTTGTCTCGAGCTACCCATCGGATCGGTGCACGCGTATTGTCACATTTAATCTGCTTCGCGAAAGTGTTTTTCCTCTGGTCTTTCGTTCCTTCGTTTTCCACGAGCACGTGATCCAAAAAGAAAAAGGAACATAATTATCCTTGCTAACGATACCGTGTATTAATACGTAAATTCAATTTCATGGGATTTCAGGAGACAATATTTATACGATAATACCCTATTTTCCATATTTCTATATTTATCTGATAAATCTGGGCAAAAATTAGATTTACAAAAATTTGAAAAAATAATCAGAGAAATGATATTTTTGTTATGTTTCACTTTCTGCGTTAATTTTTCTTAAAACATCGGAGTATTTATTGATAATGCAAAACCCGTTGTATTTTTCATTAAGATTTGTTAAAAATATGTGTCTTTTATTTAGAAAGTATATATAGGCAAGAATAATAAAGGAAGACTGTGTCACGTGTATCAAAAACAATAAGAACATCGCGAAAAAACTACCCTCAAGTTTTATTCCGAGAAGCCGAGATTATTGGCGACACAAGACCATCCAAGGCAGAAGTTTTATGTTATTCGGTACAGAATAACAACGGAGCAGGAAAATGGGAGGAATTAATGAGAAAAGATAAAAAGAAGAGTAATACTGTGCTTCCTTTTATTTTTTTAACAATCGAATTACTAAAAAAGTCAGTCACGCCTTCTCTAATTTTGTATACTTGACAAACATTACAACTACGTAAATATCAAAGACCGAAAGCGTTTTCAATTATGTCAATGTTAATACGTTAAAATGTGTCAAATGTTTAAACGTTGAAAATGTGAAACGCTTAAATATTTGCAATCTTAAATAATCAAATATTGAAAATATTAAATATCGAAATGTTCAAATAATTACACTGTTCGCGAAGCCGGTTATTTAGCAAAGAAATTAATATTGTAACAAACGTACATTGTTGTAACAAACAATGTTCAGTGGAATCCATGCAAGAATCTACGAAATATTCTTTACAAGTATTTTCGCAAAATTCTGTTCAAGTCCTTAGTACGTACAGTAATGTCCGAATGTTCGATATTTTCACGGAACGTTCAAGTTTAAATTGTCACTGCAATATTCAGGATGTGAGAAAGATGGTTGTGTTATTATAGAAAAAATTCATTGTAATCCTAACTTTCATTTTCATTTGTAACACCGAAGATTGCTAAATGTAACTAATGTGTAACAGATTAGATTTGTTACCTTATACCAGCGGTCGGTAACCTTGTGATTAAAAAGGGCACTCCGAATGGCTGGATTGCGATGAAGGGCACTTCACCTTAATTTTGCTGGAGGGGAAGTTGTAAGTTTAAAGTACGTTCTATACGTAATATTTATTTCTAATGAATTTATTAATACAAAATTCGACTGGTTCATCTTGCGCATAATCATCTTTTAAAACTATTTTGTAAAAATATCTAACACAGTGATGAGGACTTTAAAAATGCTTGGCGGGTACTTGGGTGCCCGCGAGCCCCATGTTACCGACCTCTGCTCTATACAGTAGTGAAACAGTAAAATGGCTGACACTTAGATGCACAGACAGAAAAGAAATCATAGGTTAAGGGGCCATGATAATCCCAACTAATCAGTCAGAAAAGAAATCATAGGTTAAGGGGCTATGATAATCTATTATCCCAACACACACATACACAGACCCAGTATCGTTTGATCGCGGCTTATAAAACTTTCTCTCACCGACAAAATTTGAATCAGGGCCGTTATGCTCAACTAAAGTATATTTAATTTTTAAATGCGGGGAATTCCTGTATTTTATTATTTAGCGCGTTTTATGAAAACAGCAGTCGCGATATCTTCGGCGCGTTATAGGAATTCGCGTTGTAGGAACTTGCGTTACACGGGAGTCTACTGTACAGTAGTAAAACAGTAAAATGGCTGACGCTTAGATGCACAGTCGGAAAAGAAATCATATGCTAAGGGGCTAAGATAATCTATTATCCCAACACACACATACACAGACCCAGTATCGTTTGATCGCGGCTTATAAAACTTTCTCTCACCGACAAAATTTGAATCGAGGCCGTTTTCGCGCGCTCCTCCAAATCCGCTTCTGTTCGCCGCGGCGCATCGCGTATCTGTTTGCCACGGGTAAATTAGTAGTTTGACACGGACGTGTCGCCGGCCACGTTCCGAATATCTCATTTTTGAGCTGATATCTGACCGCGATGCTCGTTGCTTCGAGTCGTTTTGCTGGGATACCCGCGATACTACGGCCCGGATGGGCTAATCGAGCCGCGATACGGAAATTATGCGACGCGTTTAATACATTTACCAGCGCGTCGTTGGCTTGATAGGGGCTTGAGTTATTTCGCGTGAGCCGTTTTGATACGCGAGCGCAGAACGCCGCGCGCGTCTATCGTTCTATGCGGAAACGCGTGTGTTTAACGTTAACGGTGTCGTCGTGTTCTGAATCGCGACTACGAGTAATCGTATTGCCTTAATTGAACGGGCACATGTCATCTGATTATGCACACCGTGTGCCCGCATATGAAACCGGGTAGGGGGGCCAATAAGGACTGCGTTGTAAGATAGAAACTTGCTTTGTTAGGTAATTGTTAGATGTTATTGATGATTGTACTCTTTTTTTAAATTATATTTCGCGTTTTTATGGAAAGGACGTGGACTGGAAAGTGTTAGGGTGCTCATTGAATTTGGAACAAACCTGAACAGTCATTACAAAATTATTAAAATCGAAAAAAAGAATTATTCAGTTTGAAATCTCGTAGTGTAACGAGCACAATTTCATTTTTTTTTTTTTTTTTATTGCATATATTCTTTTTTATGGAAAGGAAGAAATATTATGGAATATTGTAAGGTTCGTGAGTATTAGAACGCTTATTGAATTTGGAACAAACCTGAATAGTCCTTACAAAATTATTAAGATTCTGAAAAAAAATGATACAGTCTTGAATTTTATATTGCAGTACGAGTCCATAGGGGTCGTTATAAAAATAAGATCTTAATAGTGTTTCATCGATTATGCCACATCGGACATTATTTCGAAGCTGAGTTTGTAAATGAGTTTTGTTGCGAGTCTTTGAAATTCTTTAAAGAATATTTAAAAAAATTCGTGATGTAACGCAAAAATCATTGCAAATTAAAAAAATTCATGGTGTCGTTATTGCGCAAAAATCATTGCAAATTTAAAAAATTTATTCAAGCTTTCATATTGTGTATAAAAAATAAAAATAAAAACTATGTCCTCTTATATTTTTCTCATAAAGTCACTTATAAGAAAAATACTGAAAAATAACAGCGAACACCCTGTATATTTTTACTGATACGTGACACTAACTTTAGCGAAGAAATGTATTTTAAATCGTACAATTACTTTCCGTACGAAAATCACGAGTGTCCTAATATTTATGAAAAACAGTGTGTGTAAACAGAATGTATATATACAAGGTGTTCCAAAAGCATCAAAGCATGAAAACATTATCGTTCTTTCTAATGGTTCAGAAAGATGTTTAAAGCATAATTTAAACGGTTACGAAGGAAGAACAATAAAGATGGAATAAAAATTATTTCTCAATGTTACTTGATCGAATCTTTTATGATCGCTGATAGTTTTTCTTCATGTAAAGTACATGTATTCTTTTTCCACTGTACTTTCTGTCCGATGTCGAAATGCGTTCCCTCATATCTGAACGATGGTCTACTCCAATTTGTATTAAACGTTGCTGCAGCATACACCTCGCTGGTATTATCTTTTCCAAGTGAAAATCGACGTAGCGCTTCGACAATATCTAATCACGCATTACTTTTTACAAAACAAAGCATTGAGAAAATTTCGGTGCTTTTGCAATAGGCAACTAACGTAAAAAATTGCCATTCTACGTAAAACTGATATACTTCATGTAAATATCACTTGCTACAACAAATTCAAACTTCTACAGCTAATATTTCGTTATTTAGTCAATTAAAAAGATGTACACGTGTTAATTCCGCTAATTAAATATGATCATCATTACGTACAAACGAAATATCGATGCGTAAAATATCACTCTATCCGTGGAAATTTAATATAAAAGAAAAAACAGAAATACGGTATCAAATTCGAGATTGAACGCTGCAGGCGCAAATCGTTAACACGGGAAGTGTATTAAATACCTGAAATTAAAACATACGTAACAATATATCGCGAAAGCATTAATGTCGTTTAAAACATTTTGTATTGAACGTTAATATTCACAAAATATTTCTTACGAAAGCCTGTTTATTAAGCGAGACCAATTTTCAAAACAAAAATAATATTTAACTTTTTTTTTACACACCGAAAAAGATCCGTATATATTTTTTCGTTCAAGTATGTATTTTTTTCTACTCCACTTTCTGTCGGATATCGTAATGCATTCTGTCATACATATTTGAACGATGGTCTACTCTGCTACGAAAGAAAACTGTGGAAGGAATATTTTATTTTTCTACTGTGACCTTAAAATGACCTGGGACTCTAGAATGTTTAATCAAATGTGACACTGCCTTTCGTTCTTTTTTCTTTGCCATTTCTTCCATCTCATTCACCCTTTGAAACCATTTTTTACATCATCATACCTACAGAAGGTAATTAGGTGGCCTGTTTCACGTGGACCCCCCCTGTATATTAAACACTTTGTACATCTACAAATTTATATCAACCCCTTGCACTCGGAGGTCATTTTGCTCTAGAAAAGCTTGCAAATCGGATCTTAGAAATTTTTGAAAATTAACGCAGAAGTAAACTATGCTATTTTACTTAACCCTTACGTCAATAACCGGGTATCCTTTTGCATAATTCTCACTTGAAATATTTGATCTTCCAGGTAAAAGATTAAAAATATCCGGCCGGATCGTTATTTGGCACATTTCCTATCCGTGTTTGCCTCAAGTTTGGAATTTTGTTATCAGAAAGCTACTAAAATTGGACGATAAAGTAGACCACAATTCTGGTTATTGACATAAGGGTTAAATATTCAACGTATTCTCTATTTCACTATAATGAACAAATTTATAGAGGTCCCATGGATCTGCTCTCCGAAATTCAACGTATTCTCTATTTCACTATAATGAACAAATTTATAGAGGTCCCATAGATCTGCTCTCCGACATGATTAATTATTCACCAAGTGACGATTATTTAATTTCGCTTCTGTCACTCGATTACAAAGGGTTAATCCACTCCAACTTCAATCTTCAACTGAACCTTCTTTCAACCCTTCGAACAGATCCACGAGTATCATCGTCGAACCTCAACGAAACTCCGACTGAATAGCGCAAAGTGGAAACACTAGAAACCGCCCATCGAAAATTCATTTCCACCTAGAGAAAACGATTCTGCAAACACGCGGCTTGTCGCGCTCGAGATGCCAACGTCGTTCGAAAACGCACGAGTCGCGACTAACGAGCGATATCGTGTCACCGATTCGTTGGAATCCCACCTATTTGAGGGCCACGCGACCAACGAAAGAGCGACAGAGGGAGAGATAGAAGGGCGACGATTTGTCGTTCGAATCCGTCCAGTCGAATTCGACGCGAAATGCAACGCGAGGTCGGCATCATCGGCTCGAGGGGGTATCATCCGCAATTTCCGAAATGTATTACACGGTTCCGTCCCTGCGGATGATCGGCCCAATTTGCCCGTTTCCTCCTCGTCCGTTCCGCGATGCCTATATCCCTCTCTCTGCGTGCTTTTGTGCTTGCGTCGCTCGAATCGCTCCCTGCGCGCGCGCTATTTTCTCGATTCCGGCCCCCGTGATTAGGACGATGAAAATCGTAATAGGAGGGGCCTGAGTACGGGGGAGGAAGCGTAATCGGTTTAATGGAAATTTTCCGCCGCCTGTGTCAGAGAATGGAACGGTAGGAAAAAGTGGACGGGGAGGAGCATGGGTACAAAGGGAGGAGATGACTCGCGGGCAAATAAGAGGGGTGGTTTTGGAAAATTTTAGGATTCTGAGGCTACCTGATTTTGTGCCGGAGTAGGTTCGTGCTGTTATGGTTATTGTAGAGTTGTACAGTTTCTCGGTTACTTTTCAAAGGAGTCAGTTACTCTCTTTTTTTTTTCTGTCAGGGGTGAGAAATTGGTTGGATAATATGATCTGTTGTTAATATTTTTTTTTTGTATTTCTCTGAGCTAGAATACTATTGTTGGTCGTTGGACTCGTCTCGACAGCTATTTTCATATAACTGAAAAAAATATTATACCTAGCAGTTTTAAACAATTCGTAATGTTGTTCATATGGATTCTTCTTATTTTTATAATATTGGGTGTCACATGCGTTACAGACGTCGCTTGGGTTGTTCGGCCGTACCGACGAGCCGAACGATACATCGGTATTCCCGATAGACCAGCACGTCCTAAAAATCGAGGTCTTAGCCGGCGCGAAAATTACTTTACGACACCCAAAAACTCGACGCCTCTCACACCTGAACACCACATCACCTAAGATCATAAACAGACCTTCGACAAGCAATATAACAAATGTAAGAACAAATTCCCCACTTTCACACCACCACCAGACACACCCCAAACACACTTCCACCACCTACGTCAGTTTTCACACCACCAATCATAACACGCACGTAGTTTATAAAATAGTGAACACCACGCGACACGACACAATTTTCCGATCAGTAAGCTTAGGCATTTCGCTCTCTGTTCACGTTCATTCACAAATACATAGTTTTAATAGCAAATTGCTGTGCGTTAATAGTCAATCTTCCGTGCACTACCTGAGTCCCCCGTCCCGAGTAGACTCCTTAAATGGTCTGACTCGAAAAGTGGGACAATTATCGGTTTCGCAACAAGCACATTGCGATTCGTAACACGGGTAAAAGTTCGTTCTCCTTTTAATTTAGAATAATTAAAAAAATGATTTGGGGATTGTGAGAATATTGAGGATATTTTTACTTGATAATCTGGAAAAATTGACAAAGTTAATACTTGGAATTTGAGGTTCGATATCACAAACTGTAATTCTTGAATTAATTATTATATCATAGAATATACACTCTGATTGAATGTCACGCTGTGGAAGATGTTTTCCTTTGAAAATTCAGCGAAAGGTTTAATTATTTTCGGGTTCATTTTATAGTTTCCAACACATGGAATAGCGGGTGGGAAACAGAGAGGAAACGCCGAGAGATAAAGTGACGGGGTAGATAATCTACGATATTCAATAATAAGAACGTACAACCTGTTGCCTACTTATAAAACATAATTCTGATAAAATATTAATGCTATCGTGAATAAAATTTTAAAAAATTGATCCTTCGTATCAGGAATGTAAAGATTTACTAGTTCATTAGCATAAAAGTAAATTACATGTGTGAATTTATGAAAAGAATCAATAACAAAATTTAAGGTAAGGTTAAGTTAGGCAAAATTACTTGCAATAAGTAATAAGTTCTAACGTTAAATTTTCTACAAAGTAAAATTTTCAAATTTTTATAATTTCCCACAAATTTTTGTAAATCTGTAGAATACTGAAAAATAAACAAAGCGTATCGATCCAACATGTTTCATCAGGCAAACGGAACCGTACATAACCTGTAACACAACTTTTCATTGTACTCAAATACAGAAACCATTTTTAAAAAAAACCATTCAGAGAAGAAATTGTACTTTAACAAGAAACAATTATATCCGATAAATTGATAAAAGCTGCATTCTCATAAATAATGCTCGGTGTAATAAAAAGTTGCTCTATGATTTTCATTTACCACGGCGGAGCTGTCGCAGCGCGGATTCCCTGGCGGCGGAAAAAATGCCTGGAGACGATTCGATCAAGAAAAATCGTTCGCGATATTTGTACGCGGGTTGAAGTGAAACGTGATCGAGATTTATTCTTCTTATTTATTAATACCGCGCGTGCAAACCCGCCGATGTTTTCATTATAAACACGCTACGGACCGATGTGAATTACGAGCCGAAGAGAAACATTGTCGAGTTGTTTGCGCTCGCCGCTGGATTTATTTCAATGTCGGTGGCGGATTGAAAATTGAATTAATAGATGCGCGCAATGGCAAGGAAATTTGATACGGGGGTTAAATGGAGAAACATAGAAATCGGAGCGTAGGTGATTTCACGGGGAAATTTTCCCGATAGAAATGGTTTCGTTTGAGGAAAATCTATTGAAAATTTTGTATACACGGTATGCACGTGTATAAATTAGGAAATTGGTTGAAATAATTGACCTTTTTACATTGGATAGTGAAAGGATCACTTCTTTCGATGTAATTTCCTGTAAATTGTAGGATATTCGATTTTTCGCGATGGTAATAAAAATTTGAATTTTGTTTCCTTTTTCAGCGATATTGATTACTGAAACGTGTAGTTAAGAATTAGTTACAGTGGTCGCTTGTAGTTTGATTTTGTACTACATTTTGTGATATACAAAGGTATTCTTAGGTCGATAAAATTACATTTAACCGATACTGTATTTAATTTCAATTTAAAAATAATTCACAGTGTTGTATTAACTCTCTCGTGAATTTTTGTTTTAATTCCTGATTCATCTCTAATGATCATCATGTCTTTCGTGGACGCTAAATTAAGATCGATTATTGTTCGAGTACTTAAGAGGGGCATATGCCTCCGATTGGTCATGAAAGGGTTAATTTGTTAGAATTATTGGATTTCAATAAACAAGATTATAAAGAACGTGACTGTAATTTTGTAATTTATCAATTAAATGTAACTTAGTTGTGAGATTCTTACCATTAGGAAAATGCAAATGTAAAGTTGAAAATTTGCAAAATTTGGATATGAGTATTCTCTCAATTAATAATTTGCAAAATTCAAATCTGAATATTCTTCCAACTGAAAATTTACAAAATTCAGATATGAGTGCTATTTGAACTGAAAATTTACAAAATCCAGATGTGAGTACTTTTTCAATTAAAAATTTGCAAAATTTGGATATGAGTATTTTCTCAATTAATAATTTGCAAAATTCAAATCTGAATATTCTTTCAACTGAAAATTTACAAAATTCAGATATGAGTACTATTTGAACTGAAAATTTACAAAATTCTGATATGAGTATTCTTCCAACTAAAAATTTACAAAATTTTGATATGTGTATTTTTTCAATTAAAAATTTGCAAAATTCAAATCTGAGTACTCTTTCAATTGAAAATTTACAAAATTCAGATATGAGTACTGTTTGAACTGAAAATTTACAAAATCCAGATGTGAGTACTTTTTCAATTAAAAATTTGCAAAATTCAAATCTGAGTACTCTTTCAATATTACACTCATATAAAGTAGTGCATTGATTGAACAAAATATACAAACTTAAAACCGAAGACCACAAAAGTATCCCATAACACAAACTAGAAAACCCGAATCAAACACCCGAATCGCTCTCTGCTCGAAAGTCCAACTACAAGAACAACCAGGAAGGATGTTAATAATGGCAAAGTGCTATCGGTGAATAGGCCACGTTGAAAGCGGAGCAGAAAAAAAGGAATGGTAACAAGCAGGGCAAAAACGGGGAGCATGTTTAAGAGTAATCCAATCGATTCGCGTGATAACGAATGTACATGCTAGCAGAGTCACGGATTTATCAACGGCGAGTGGCGAAGGATCGGGGACACGGTTTAATTCGCGAAGCGTTTTAAGGCCGAAAATCCAATCGGCGCTCACAATGGCTACAGTCGACAGATGTCTATCTCTCAATTTCCTGGATGAAAGTTTGCTCGCATATGTAAGCCAAGCCTCCGCATAAACTGTCGCTGATTCAACGCGTTCGAGTCGCGATTGACACGCGGATCTGTTACGCTCGGATGCTACAGTGACAACGAGTACTGATGGACAAACGGTCCTTGCACCGAAAGAACGCCAGAATCGTTTCGACAACGGTAAATGATTTTTATTACATCTCGTTCTAGGAAACTTCCAATTGAACGCATAATGTAGATTTTTAGAAATTACAGATTCCTTTCTTTATTTAGAATTGATTTAGAAAGTTCAGGAGAACGGTAGACAAACTATTCTAATGTGGAAAGATGAGGTAAAATTGTTTTACGATGGTTTAGTAAGAATGGAGAATATAAGATGATAGAAATTATTCGATCTTGTTAATTAGAAAGACTAGCTTAGAATTTGTGGATTGATTTATTTTATTTAAATGCCTTGTAATTGATGGAGAAATTAAAAATATAATGGTAACATTGTGGAGAGTTGCTCTGCGCATGCGCGAAAGCGACCCGCGCTGATCGGCAATTTGTACCGATCCTTTTTTGTTATTACAGACATGGGACCTCCGTCACGTGTGCGTTTCGACTCTCGGTGGTTGTTCATCGTAATATTGTAATCCATACTTATTCTAATATATATATAGTTTAATAATGCAAGCGTGTAATTCAATAAAACCATTGTTTGGTATGGAATAATTGCAGTAAGAAATGTGAATGGAAGACTGCAAGTAGATTTATACGGTTTGTGATCAGACACTATTCCCTGTGTGATATACTGATATACATATTATGTATAACATTTTTAAATTCACTCTAATCGTTCATGTATTAAATTTGAAATATTTCAAATAAGTTTATAAATACTTTATAAATATTAGTCAGTTAAATTTTGAAATTTAAATTTATCCAACCAAATTCAAACTATTTAAAATTTAAATTTAGCCAATCAAATTCAAATTATTCGAAATTTAAATTCAACCAAGCAAATTCAAACTATTCAAATTGAAATATTCAAATTTAAAAATTAAAATAATCAAATTCAAACTATTCAAAATTTAAATTCAGCTAATCAATTTCAAGGTATTCAAATTTAAATTGAGCCAATGAAATTCAAAATATTCAAATTCTAATATTTAACTAAAGAAACGAAGGTTCAAAAATTGTACTATGAAACATATTCTTTTCCATCGTGGTTTCGATGTTACGTTTAATTTAATCCTTGGAGATTCAGGAACTTGAAGAACCCGGAAATTAAGTAATGGAAAATGATCGAAATTTTAGATTTCGCGTAGTCAGATACCTATTTCGGTACACTGTGCTCCGGCGGGATTTTTATCGCGAAAGAAGAACGCGACATCTTCTACGTTAATCATAGTAAAAATAACAGAGACGCCGCCGGAGTGGTTTTCAGGCTGCGTATCACGGAGTGCATTAGTATGCACCGTAAGCAGAGATACTGAGCCTCGAAAAATGGGACATTAATCTGTTACATTACCTGCGACAGTGAGAAAGCATGCCTTTAAGTAGCCTCGAGCTCCTGGCAAACGGCGCTATTTATTACGTAGCTGATGTTCCCTACCTGAAAAATAGAGTAATGCAGTGACACGATAGAAATAGGGTGCGTCGGTGTACATTTTTCGCTGACCCATACTAGTCCCGTGACACTTGACTTTTAGACAAAAATTCAGACAGGAATATTGTTCGATAGGACAATAAGTATACTTTGCTTGCGTATAGACGGTGTCGCTAATTTATATTTCATCTTCGTCTTTGTACTTCAGCGACCTAAAACACTATTATTGGTCGTTGAACTCCTCTCGACAACAGCTTTCATATAATACAAAAAAGAAATGTTATAGCTATCAATTCTAAAAAATTCGTATTGTATGTAAAAAATAGTGAAATTTTCTCCTCTTCTATTTTTGTTTTTATAAATTTACCAGTTACGAAGAAAATGCTGGAAATTAATAGCGTGAATACGCTGTATACTATGACGTAAGTATTTCGTAACATCTGAGAGAATTAGTTACCCTAAATAGATCTCCAAGATACGATTCGAACAATTTAAAACTCATAACTAAATTGTTACGAAATTTTATTAAATAGATTTCCAAGATGTGATACGAACAATTTATAATTAATTTATTATTAATTTACAACTCACAACTAAATTGTTACAAAATTTCATTAAAATTGATTGAAATCAAGAGACTGAATACTACTTGAAATTATAGCAATTTTGTCTTTGTAATAAGCAACAATTAATAAGTAACCTATGAAAACGCAATGCATAAAAATGCTCTAGCTAATTAAAATTCCATAAACTGTTACATAAATTCTATACAAAACACAATGCTCCAGTATTATAATAGAGAGTCGGCTAGACATCGCGATATTCGTAGGTTGTGTTCTCGAAATCCTCGTTACAGAAGGAGATTCACCCCTTTTTTCGTCCCCAGCACTTACAAGCCGAAAGAAAGACCCAGTTTAATTCTCGTATCCTCCCCCATCTACGGCTCTCTATTTCTATCTCTGCCGATCCCCTTCCCCCCATAACGGTTTCCCTAATCCTGGCCCTCCCGGAGGGCCACC
>NW_017100155.1:192823-196736 GCF_001263275.1 Habropoda laboriosa | reverse complement strand
GCTGCTCCCTCTTCACACGAAAGGAATGTTAATGCGACAATGCCTCTGTTCTGACTCACCTCGCTTTACCGCGAGCTGATTCACCCTTTCTCCCCCTCCCCTCTCTCTCTCACCCTTCTCGTTCTGTTTCACTCGCTTTTCTCTTTCACTCCACTTTTTCATCTTTTTCTATACGGTCCTTCTCTTTCCATGCCTTTCTTCTTACTTCTTGGATAGTCGTTTCTCCGCAGAAGCACCTTCTGTGTACCGAAATGAGAGTTCTTCTCGCTGGAAGCCACCCCTTCCTACCGTTACCGTTGCTTTCCTTATTTCTGTTCCCGTCCTGCTCGCACGTTTTTCTCCCCCATTCCCGCTCCTTTTCGCTTGCAATTCTGGCTACGTACCCCTGCCTGCTGGCCCCCCCACCCCCCTTCGCTGTTTCGTGTCTGCGACTGCTCGACTCCGCCGTGTCCCGATTTTCCTCCTCTCTTTTTTTTCTCGTTTTATCCCGTTCGCGCAGCTTGCATCGCGTTCTACTCATTCCTCGTCACCCCGCCCTTGTCCTTTGTTCCACGATTACTAGAATCTTTCCCCGTAAGTTCGGCCTGATTTCCTCTCCCTCGTCTTCATTTTCCATCCTTCTCTTTCTCTCTCTTGTTCTACCTATCATCATTCGCTGCGTTCTCGCGTGATTGTGTTTCAATTTTTTTCGTTTCTTTTTCTTCTTTCGGTTACACGCTTTGTGCGCACGTTCACCATTTTTACGCTCAACACTTTCCACGCTTCTCCCTTCGTTCTTCTACTCGACGTCGACTCTCTCGTCTCTCCGCTGTTCCTCTCTTAAACACACATTTCCTCCTTCGGGAGCCGACGTCTCCCCGGCAGCGCTCTCGAGGAAATCCCACGAGGATTTCCTCTTTAGGTACCTTTTCGTTAACTCCGTTAAGGTATATCTGTCCCACCCCCTCCCCCACCACTTCATCCTCACCAATCTCAATCCTTTTGTCTCTCACGCTCTATTTTTCTCCCTCTCCGTCGTCGTCAACACAATGGACGAGAGATGAAGTGAAGAGAGGAGTCTAATCGATCCTAGCGGCAAAGAGAAAAACCTTCCCCCGCTCTTATATTTTGCTTCGGTTTCTTTCATTCGCCGCGTCACTTCGCGCTAGCAATATCACGGAAGATCCTTCGAACCAGCGAATTTCCCTACTGCCGACGCCCGTTTCCTTCGCCTTCTGTCTCTGTCTTTCTTGCTCTCTGCTCATTTTTCTTTCAACCGGCTCAGAGACCGCGTGTCCTTTGATCCTTGCGCGGCCCCGAGGCCACGCGGCCGTTAAGTTCAAACTGAAACGACGGGATTACACGACGAGGCTATATCTTATCCATCGAGGGAGAGTGGCTCGCGACGACGAAGAAGAGAGCTGCCGTGAAGAAGGACCGCAAACCTGGATACCTTTTCGAGGACCTTCCTCGGCCACGAACGGAAGGGAGATGAAGTAACGAGCCGCGGTTCGAGTGGCCCCTCTTCGTGCTTTCTTCAAAACTGTTTGAAACGCGCGGTTGCGTTCTCTAGGACTCGTTCGTTAACGTTTCAGCACGGTGTTTTGTGCTCTGGAACGTTCGTTCTGGGAATATTGCTTTGGAACTTGATGCGTTATTAGGTGCGAGACGTTTTTTTTTAGATGATCTTGTATCTAGGAAAGTATTTAACCATAGTACGGTATTTGGGTCTTCTTTGACCCGTAGCCTTCTCATATTTGGGATCCTTTTTTACCCAGATTCGTCTTAATTTTTTAGGCCTTTTCTGATCCATAGCCTCCTTATACTTTTGGGTCTTTTTTGATCCATAGCCTTCTTATTTATTTAGGTCTACTTTGACTGATAGCCTTCTTAATATTTTGGGTCCGCTTTGATCCATAGCTTTCTTATTCTTTTGGGTCTTCTCTGACCCATAGCCTTCTTATTTTTCGGGTCTTTTCTGACCCATAACCTTCTTATATTTTTGGGGCCTTTTCTGACCCGTAGTCTTCTCATTTTTTGGGTCCTCTTTTACCCAGAGTCGTCTTAATTTTTTGAGTCTTTTCTGACCCATAGCCTTCTTAATATTTTGGGTCTTTTTTGATCCATAGCCTTCTTAATATTTTGGGTCTCTTTTTACCCATAGCTTTCTTAATTTTTTGGGTCTTTTCTGACCCATAGCCTTCTTATTTTTCGGGTCCTTTTTTACCTAGGGTCGTCTTAATTTTTTGAGTCTTTTCTGACCCATGGCCTTCTTATTTTTTGGGTCTTTTTTTACCCATAGCCTTCTTGTTTTTGAGGTCTTTTTTCATCCAAAAATCTGAAGTGCATAGTCGAACAGAAGAACGCGCTAGGATTGGAACGGATTGATATGCTCAGTATCTACTGTGAAGTGTATGAATGCATGAATTGTGTGAGTTTGCTGTGAATGGTTTGAATATCGATTTTTGAAAGGAAAGTTAATTAGTTAGGTTAAAGACGTCAGAGTGAAAAGACGTATAAATAAAGGAAGCATTTTTAATTAAAATATGTTCTTCGCATTTTATGCATTTTATGTCCTTCAGGAGTTTCTTGAGATGCTTCCTTTTTAGCTGAAGGAGAATTTCGTTTCGGTGGTCAATTTCATTTCAACATCTTGAAGACGGTGATGGATCTGAATGTATAATTTGTTGAGGTGTTTTTCTTTTTTTTTTTTTGTACAAGTAATAGTTTTGTTGTGTGTGAGAATAAATTATTTGGCTGGTAATTAAATGTGTCCAAATGTATGACGAATTTCGGAATTAATTTCATAGTAAATTCAACATGGAAAATAATGTTATCATTTCACACTCAGGGTAACTAACATCAGTTCATTTGGTTACAGGAGTCGTCTTCTCTTCACGGCGCGTTAAATAAATGAATAAGTACTGTCAATTTTTATCGACACAATTTTGCGATTTTCTCGATAAAACGAAATGCTAAATTTTGAAATACAAAACAAATATAAAAAAAATATTCTTATGCAATTGAAAATTGTCGATACAACGAAAAATGACTGAAAAGAAAGGAAAAACTGCGAGAATCGTGAAAGTGCGAATCATATTCGTTTTTCGTAAAAAAGAAATTGTTCTCCGAACCCAATTTGAAAATCCATTCAAAAAGAAACGTGACAGTGGTACCAACGAGCAGAGATATTTTTACAATCTTTTACAGATGCTCAAGCCGCTTTTCAACCAATTTAAAGAGGTTTTAAAATTCCTTAATCTCCTGTATAAACTTTACAAATATTTTATCAGAAAAGAGAAGCTCTTAGCCGAAGTCTTGGTCGAAAGACGACATTACGACATCTTCTTTTATTATTCACTTGTTAAACGGCATGACACGATTCTACGCAACCAGTCTCCGACAGGTACAAAGATTCCCTCTCTGCAGTATAATTTAAGTGTCTATCGAATCAAAATTTCGTCGACACTTTGCCTCCAGAATGTTAGTTTTACATTTATCTCGACCATTAACATTGTACTTCGAAAATTCGATAATTTTCACATTCATTTTTTGTCTTAGTGTACTCTTCGTATAACTAAGAAATGGAATAGAAATACTTCTAAAAGTGTTAATTACAGTCAAAGTATATTTTCCTTAAAAAAATACTTTAACGTGGAAAATTTTGGAAACTGTAAAAATTTTGGCATATTATTCCATAAAATGGAAGGAATGGCAGCAGATGGCATATTATTTCCACAAAAAGATGTTTTAGTTTTCCATGTAACGTAACAAACATTCAATATTATTTTCAAAAAAATATTTTTAAAAAATTGCCAAGATTTCTCAGATGCTATACATCTGTGACACAAAATCTTAACGACAGATGTCTGTAATTAATTAAATACACTCGCACATTTTCCCAAAAACATTTTAATCCCAATTTTTTCTCCAA
>NW_017100155.1:187170-192673 GCF_001263275.1 Habropoda laboriosa | reverse complement strand
CGAAAAGCTACCACTAAATCGCGTTTCCCTCGAATACCCATAGAAAATCACAGCACACCCTATAAGCATAAAAAAATACCGAGAGCAGTTCAACAAAACACACCTAGTCTTCCAGTACACGTCCTTCGACGGCGAAGAAATCGATCGTTCGAAATAAATAACACGACGTTACTTCTCTTCCGTTCATTTTCTCCGGCGCAGCAGAAGTTTGATCCTTCCGGTACATATCATTTCGGCTGGCTCTGTATGATTGATGCATAGAGACGTAGTTCCAGTAGCAAGTTACCGGAACGATGTTGCTGCCAGCTGTCGTTACAAAGATAGTTTGTACCAGTCAAGTTTCATCGCGGCGCTAACTTAGTTTGGCCGGGGCTCGCCGACGAAAATCGCAGCGGAGCTGTCTGTTTAGACGAGGATACGTACGATGCCTCTCCTCGGCTCACGCAATTCTGATACAGATCGTTTCCACTCAAAGCACACAACAGCCCGTAAATCTCGAACGCTTTTTAACCCTTTACAACCCGATTTTTCTTCGTTCGCCGGAAGGGAACGTTCACGGTTCACTGGAATTTCGCATTTTCACGGCAGACGCAAGAATTAATAGTGTGTTTTTTATACAAAGAAATATATCCTACCGTAATAGCGCGACGGTATAACGCGGGAGTAACAATGAAAGAATAAAACGTGACCGGTAAAATATAGATGCATATGTAACTACCAAGTCGCGTGGTGCTATAAAAAGTTAAATCTCCGAGAATAAAAGGTGTACTTCACTTTTTGACACTTTCTATCTCTGTGAGGATAAAAGGTATGCTTCACTTTTTGACACTTCCATTTTACCGCTTGCTTTAACGTGCTTTGTGTGTTTTTACAGTCTAAAATTAAATCTTTGTTCCGTGTGGTTGCTATTGATTTGATCTACATCTTTTACTTCAACGACTTTAGGGTCCAACATTTTTAGATTTCTCGATATTTTATTTACAGATTTTCACATTGACGTGTATTTTCGGATATTTTTAGATTGATCATTGATAAGCTTTCATTGAAGCGTAAAACTGCATTGCAGAGCTAGAGTGGTCCAAGTTCTGTATTGTAAATTTACTACAGTCGTTCTAACTTTAAATAATATAAGAATGCAGTTTTGTTATCGGGGGAGAACTGGGGAGTGGGTAGGGTGACTCTTCGGTAGCTTTCCAAGTCAAGCGTCATTCCTCGCGTCTGATGTTAAGATGGGTGACCGCCAGGTTAGAAAACAAAAAATAATACCTTGAGATACTGTAAACCAACAAAACACTCGTAACACGTGGTTCAATTGCAGTACCGATACAAAATAACGCCCATACTACAGATAATATAGCCTAAACTGTTACCAAGTGTATATTTGCAATTTGTAAACAGCAACGCTCCATAAAGCAAATAATAAGAATTCAGTATAACTAGGTTTCCATTTGAAAATTAATCGTTACAATGTAAAACCGTCAGTTTCTTACAGGTGGTTCTAATAATTTGATCATCCACTGTAACATCAAAACGGTGCAATAAAAACCCGCTCGTATATCATAATCAATTCAATCCCACTTACCTCCCAACAAATTCCAAGAACGCGGTGCATCCAGTAAAATTGCACAAAGATAGCAATCGAAGCGAAGGGGTGAGATCGGTAAGTGCGCGAACGACAATGTAGTCCCAGTCTGGCTGTAATTAATACCGTTATACGGTTGTTAAACGGGTCAGTAACGCGGCCAAGTGACCGTGAGCTATGCAAAGCCCTCGCTGATTTCTGCACTGCAGAAGGAGACTCGAATCCGAGAACCTCTATCTATCTCTCGCCCTCTATCCCTCATACATCCTGCTCGAACGAACGGCGGGGCGAGAGTTGTTCGGTTAGTGCCGCGCGAGCGTCTCTTACTCCATTGAACGATCGTTTGACATCGGAGAGAACGGAGACGCCAGCAGCGAATGCCAGTCGAATTACCGTAAATCGAACTAGCAGCCAGCCTCGAAAGGCTCCCCGGAGACGGGCTAAGCCCTGGGTCTTAGTCCGCGCATTAACGGGTACTGAATTCCGAGCCCCGAAAACGAGGATCACGCCTCGTCGCGCGCACACCGGACTCGCACGCTTCGGCACGCTTCCAGCGTTTCCAGGCTTGAATTGCACGGAGAATCCTGTCTTCGGGGCGCCAGAAATTCTGGCCGGTGGTAGTGACAGGATCAAGAGTATCGCGAGAGCGGAATTCAAAGGAATTCCACGCGACTGTAAATCTTCGCCCGCGACCGTTACACGTCGAGTTAATGGTGAATGAGGATAATTTGAATGTACGGTTAGGTGTTTTGCGTATTAAGAATGGAGCATCCGGAACGTGCAAGTGCGCGGTTTGGGTACTGGTTAAGATGCTAGGTTAATTTTCCTAGATTTAAGTAGCTCTTTGATGGTGTTTGAAGTATGGTTTGTTATTGTTTTTGAACAGGTTTTGGTTGTTTGTTCACGGATGAAGTGAATAGTGAAATAGTATGAAGCGATAGATTAGTCTGACCAAAGATTAGAATTTCAGTATCATAAATGAAGTGACACATCTGGTTCATTTTTATTACTCTTCTCCATTTATTCTGGATTTTCCAATATCCTTCCAGTTTATAAATCTTTCCAATTTTCAGTGTCTCAACTTTGCCACTCTTATTTATTTTGTTTGTAAAAATTCAAAAAAATGTGTCCAAACGAAGTTATTGTATTTCAGAAGGGAAATTAGGCTATGAAGGTGAAAGTCATCTCAATGTCATGTACTAATAGTAACATTTTTTTCTAGTTTCTGTTTTTAATTAACAAAATAATTAAGGGTGGCACAATTGGGTGGAACACCCTGTATTTACATGAACTCTTTTTCTCGTTTTGACGCATAGAACATATGCCTAAATTTTTGCCCAATCTTCTTGACACACCCTGCATAATAATGCACTAAATTTAAATTGTCACAAAATGTCCAAAAAATGAAATTAGTAGGAGAAGCTAAAATGTCCACGTTTCATAGTAACTTACACAGTCCACAGGGTCCTATAAAGTAGCTATGCAAAATTTGGACCAGATTGATCGAAGAATTTAGGAATTAATAAGAAACCTACAAAAGACAGGCAGACAAAAAATTAAAAAATTCAATCAATGCAAAAGTAAAAACAGAAAACGTGTCCAATACCCTAGTGAGCTCAACAATTGCATTGTAGATGTTACACGTACTTTCTTCGCAAATCTTTCGAAATCTACAAAATCTGTTAAAAGTAGACATTGCTTAAAAAAAGATTCTTACATATTTCACAATTCTCGTTTGTTGAAATTACGAACGAACAAAGGTGTCTAAGAGAATTGAATAAGAGAGAAGAGGACCGATTCTGTCATCGAAATGAGAACATCCCCTTGATCCGAGCTCGGTCTGTCGAAGCGCGGCAATCAACGAGCGTCGGATTTACGGGTGCATAGGGTCAACTGCATTAACCGGCGCCAACCAGCCCTGCGTGCGGATGCGTGGAAAGCGCTATCAGCCGAAACACATTTTCCACGTGCGACTGCCCGCCATTTTTCACGGTTCGTTTGCCGCGAAATCGATTTATCACTGTGAGCGCGAGAGACCGGCCCGGTACCCCGTCGTCGCTTCTCCAACGCCAGTTAGTCTCGCTCCTTTTCCGCTTTATTGGCCGTCCTTCAACCCCCGTCGCTCGAGTTACCCAGGCTCGTTTCGTGATTTCGAGACGCCTGACTCTGATTAGAAAACACCTCGGACTATTCAACAGAGAGACGAACTCTGATCGATCTTGGTATTACTCGAGTGTACCTCGTATCGATTTAACCTGAGTACGGTACCCGGGTCTTTTTTGACCCGTCGCATTTTTGCTTTTTTTTTTTAATAACTTTTTCTATTATCAGGTTTATGATATCTTGATGTCATGTTGAAAATTTAGTGTCTAGGTTAGTATGGAGTGCTGGTGACATGAATTGGGTCTTTTTTGACCCAGAGACCTTGAGTGTGTAGTCGAACGAAAGAATGTACTAGGATTAAAGAGAGCATGAATACTTGAATAATAATTAGTATCTTACGCAGATTTGTCTATTCTTGTAGAATTTAATGTGAATTTAGAGTAAATTTTATTAATGCAATTGACAAGTAAGAAATTTTAATGTTAACTAATTTTGCTCTGAAGTATTTTCTGTGGAGCGTATGATTAGTCAACACCTTGAGAAAAAATGTAGCACCCTACTAAAGCACAATTTTGAATTCCGAAATTTCGATCTAGAGAGATTGAAAACAATCTATAGAGATGAAACTCTTGAAGATGACCAACGATAGTGAACAATGATCGATGAAAAAATATTGAAGCAAATATCCAAAGGTTGTTTAACACAACCCAAGCAATTTTGAAGAAATTTCAACGTTCATTAACGAAAAATTAAACACAATTTTAATCTTCAAAATAAACTCCCTTAGTTTGGATGACATTTTTCCATTTATTTGGTAATTGACGAATTTCCTCTTTGACAATATGTAGTGCTTTCAAGTCGATAAATTCGACAATAAATACTTCACTTCATTTTATACTCTATCAAAAGCGTAAGAACTTTTCACGAGACCTGATAAATCGAGATCAATCCTTTTCTGTAATTTCTGTTTATCGAAATGCGAAAAGCCGGAGAAAAGAAAAGGAGATTTCGGTGATACTGCGAGCAAGGTCATCTTGATTCTTTCTGGCTGGACCATCTGTAACTGGCGAAGGTATCAAGGAAGGGCAAGGTCAACGGTAATATCGTTATCGCGGTTGCCAAACAGCTGTTTGCTTATCTTGTCCCGACGTTCATCTCGTTAAACGTAATGGCCACCGTTTCTGTCCGCGCCAGACAATCTGATCGAGCAAATACCCACGATTTGCCATATATGCTCGTAACTATCGCCCTTGGATTCTCGAAATAGCTACTTTTCCTAAAGTCCGCGAATTACGGTCTCTCTGGTCGCGCTCGATTCCTTTTGGGAATACGTCAGACCGCGTCGCGCGATAATGCACTTTCCCTCGATCCCCAGTTCGCTACTAGATCAACATCCGTTTCTCGTTATTGCCTTCGTTTCTGTTTCCCCTTTTCTTCTCTTTTTTTTTTTCTTTCTTTCATGCCCGTTGTTTCGAGCACGTAGCGTGAACTTTGCTGAATTATGCGTGCAAATATTGTGGTTTATCGCTGAGAGGGGTAAGTGTTAGTTATGTGACGGGGAATCGGACGAGAGGAACTAAGTAAGAAAATTGGAGGAGTTTTTATTTGCAAGGGTACTCGGAAATTAGGGAGAATATGTATGAAATTTGAAAATTTATACGTTTGGAAATTTGAAAATTAAGTATTTAAAAATTTGAAAATTTAAGCATTTGAAAATGCAAAAGTTTGAAAATGTAAATATCTGAAAATTCTTATATTTGAAGATTTGAAAACTAAAATTTTGAAAAGATTTGAAAATTTAAATATTTGAAGATTTGA
>NW_017100155.1:168765-187148 GCF_001263275.1 Habropoda laboriosa | reverse complement strand
AAATTTAAATATTCGCAAATTTGAAAATTTGAAAATTTAAATATAATATTTGAAGATTTGAAAATTTTAATATTCGAAGATTTGAAAATTTTAATATTCGAAGATTTGAAAATTAAGTACTTGAAGATTTGAAAATTAAAAAATTTGAAGATTTGAAAATTTAAATATTCGAAGATTTGAAAATTTAAAAATTCGAAGATTTGAAAATTAAGTACTTGAAGATTTGAAAATTAAAAAATTTGTAGATTTGAAAATTTAAATATTCGAAGATTTGAAACTTTGAAAATCTGAAAATTTAAATATTTCAAAATTTGAACATAAAACGCCTTAATCTCTTTAAACGCCTTTAAAACTCTCGTTTCGTCAATGAACCAAAAGCCATTCTCCGTTAAAATAAAGACCAAATAATCACATCCAACTAATACAACTATAAAACACCCCTAAACATCGTTTTTAACACAAGAAATCATTACGAGCAGCAAAACGAATTCCCGCAAAAGTCTAAAGGAACCACCGTGAAAACTACAGCGTACACAGCGCACCGCTGATAAACACGGAAAACAGATAATATTGAAGTTGTAACCACGCCGGTACACGTGCAACGGAATCCCGGGTGCACGCAACGGCAAATTCACTTAAGGCGGGAAACTATGTTCACGCAGAAAGTTCGTTCAGAGTCTCGCGAAGGGGCCTCGAAGCATTTAACTCCGCTGACCTAAACAGCTTTCCAAACTGTTCGCGTCAGCCAGCATGGATTTCGCCGGTGTATACGTGCCGGCAAATTGAACAGCGTAATTGCCGAAAATTTAATCGACATTATCCATAGGGTATCGCCGCGTATTACGCGAACACAATTCTGTCCTCTGTTTATCGCGAATCGTATTAACGAAAGTTTCTGCTTATACACTGCGGATAAGGATCTATCTATCGCGCTTACAAGCGCCGCTTTATCGCCAAACCGAACGCGATAAATTTCGACGAATTGATCGGCTGAAGATACGTGGCGATGAGAATTACTTGTTCAAACGTACGAGTAATATTTCTCTCTATTGTTGTAACAGTAGACGAACTATATGTTGCACAATGGGTGATCAAATTATTAGGAACGCTTGGAAATTCTGTATCACGTGTTTGAAGTTTGAATAGGAATGGAATTGAAAATACGCCTAAAATGAAACTTTTTTTTTATTACAAAATGTATCGTGTAAGAATAAAGAATTACAAGCGCTGAAAATAACTGATTTAAAATAACGTCGGTTTGCTCGTCGATGACTATCCCGTTTTTATATAGTCGGGGCCACGATATAGCGAGGTCGTAAAATCGGTTAGGTGTCAAAGTAAACATGTTTTAGCTGCCGGGACCCCGAAATTGACAGAAATACGAGCAGATAAGTACTTGAAACCATGGTCAGGACCGTACAAAGAATTCTTGTATCCAGCGAAAGTCAAACTGATTCTAATATATTTACTGAAAATTGAGTTCAGCTAGGACAATTTAGGGTTTTTTTCTTCTGGGAAAAGCCGCATTTGGAAGTACGGTTACAAGATGCAGATAGAAAATGCAAAAGGATTGTGTAGCTTTAATATTAACATATTTTCCATTTGTAAATGAAATACCATTTTCTACTTGAAGTACCAAATCATATGCTACCATTCGTTTATTGTTGGAACCCTCAAACAGACTGCAACACACGGCCTTGAGTGCCGCAACATCAATCGATGCCGATTCTTGAGAGTTTAATTTACGACCTCGCTATATCGTGGCCCCAACTATACGTTTCCTCGGCCGTTTTGGCCCTGCAAGCCGTGGGGTGGAGGTGCAGCCTGCGCTCACCCTTGTCTAGGGCCCCCTGCGGCTCAGGTCCCGCGGTCGTCGTCTAGGCGCGTCGCACAGCGCCTTACAATCGTTATGTCTGTAATAATATTTCAAGAGAATTCTGAAGTTTCTAGGAATTATTGAAAATTTTAGAAAATATAGATATCAATATTTACGACACGGTGAGAGGCCTACTGAGTGGCCAGCAAAGGGTTTAAAGGTTTTAACCATTTTCAAAGGGTTAAAAAATTATTCTGTTTTCTGTTTTTCTACACGACTAATTTAAAAGCCACGACTCTCCTCAAAGCACCGGTAGAAAATGTGTCACAAGACTGGCTAGAGATCCGTTTATTCACCTCTACCATAATTTTGTCGAAGATTTCAAACGCTCTAAACTAAAAATTCTCAAATGTGACACTAGCTTTCCTTCAAATTATTTAATTTCTCGTGCAACTAGTCTTGAAAAATGAATCAACCAATGTAAAAGCAAAAGCAGTCGTCGAAAGATGCCGCAGAAAACGTGTCACAAGAAGACTGGCTGGAGATCCGTTTATTCACCTCTGCCATAAATTTGTTACAAATTTTCCCCTCCGTGACACTCGAATACCGCATGTCGCCGCGCAACTGTTCCTCCCGTTTAATTCAGTCGCGAGCGGAAAGCTCCAATCCATACATAATAACGTCGACGCTTATTAAATCTCGCCGCTGCCTACGAGAAGATTAAAATTCCGCGAGATTCCGACGCCAGGCAGGAAACAGCGAAACTTTCGACCAAGGAGACGAACTGCCGCCCGGTAACCGTGGATTCTGCGGCTTTCACGCTGCTTAATTCCCTCTGGCTGCGCAACTAGACAGGTTTTCTTTAATCTCGAACGCTGCTCAGTAGCTACGCCTTGAATTTCAAGCAACACCGTTGTTAACTAAGCTGGCAAATTTAATGTAATTCAATTGCTATCGTCCCACGTAAAGATCCGACCGACTGGATGCACCAGCGCTTTAAAAGCTTCGACCCCCTTGGAAAACTCTTCCTCTTCTCGGAACGCCGCTCGAACTTCTTTCGTGATTCTTCTACGGGGGGGAGAGAGGGATGTTTTATAAGTTCGAAAGGTTAGAAAAATTATTTGAAATTGTTCGAGAGTAGCAGGATGTGAAATTTAATTTTTGAGAGACTCGTGATAGGAAATTGGAGAATTTCTTGTTTTTCTGCGCGATGGGAAATTTTGTCGAATAATTTTCGATTTACTGTGACTTGGTTTTAGTGTATGGAGGAGTGTGAGTTTGTTAAATAGCGTAGTACCAAAGGAATTCTCTAAACTGCTCGTGAAATTTCAATTATCAAGGATTTACATTAACCATGTAGTAACATTTATGATGCGAGTTTAATTAATTTCAGAATTAATTTACACCAGTTTATTCTAATTAAATTTTATAATTAATTTAAGGACTGTAAATGAGTTTAATATATGTAATTTGGCACATCCGAGATTCATAGAAGTTGCACAAATATGTGTATACCGGTAAGCGTTAAAATTTGAAAGAATTGCACTTTTCTTTAAGAACGCCGAATTAAAACGACACTGATCCCAGATGAAAATAATAACGGTAATATTCTTGGCGTATTTTTCGAAATAGAATTGCACAAAACCAAAATATTTTTACAAATATTAACACAACAGTGAGTCACTGAACCGTTCATACCTCCTTAAAAAAAAAAAATAACTTCTTTAAAATTGGACCAATCGACTTGAGCTTTTTTGAGAAACTAGAAGAGTTAGTTTACGACGTGTAAACAGAATTTTGAAAAAACTGTAATTAGTCGGAATCGCGAAGTAAATAGTGAAAGTCGTTCTTTAAGACTTTCTTATCTAAATCGGTAATGAAAATTTAAAAAATACACACTTTGTAGAGTTATGTCAGTTATACACGTACCGAAAATTTCATTTGTTTTGCAAGAAAATTGCAGTCTTTTCAAAATTCTTTTTACAGGTCATCCAGCAAGCTAATCCTTCCGATTCCTCAGAAATTCGGGAATTCGTGGTTTATGGTACGTTCGTAGGCTATTGAGCGCGAGGGACACGAATGACTAAAAATCTAGCAAAGCAATTCTACTGACCCTCGCAGGATGTAACGAGACTCGTGCAAGCAATAAACGAAAATCCTCAACTCAAAAATAACCGTTCCCGGTCGATCGTGCCATAAACCGTTTCTACAGAAAACCTAACAATGAGTTCGACCAATCCGCATGTCTCAACTTCAACTCAAAAATAACCGTTCCCGGTCGATCGTGCCATAAACAGTTTCTACAGAAAACCTAACAATGAGTTCGACCAATCCGCATGTCTCAACCCCAAAACACGCCCCATCCGAGGCAACGACGAAGGAAACTCTCGGAAGACAATTCAGTTCCTCGTCAGTTCGCAAAAAGTGTACGTCATTAGTTCACACAGTTCATCGTTCAGTTCCACGATAGTTCTATCATTTCACTCGCACACCAAACACTTTCACACTCCTTCAACTACGCATAATTTGTACTATTTTCGATTCGTTTGTTATTTCGTTAAATTTGTTGTTGCACAAACCCACCCATACTCATTTAAGCACCCCTTACCTGCGTAACAGTTCGTAAGGAAATCACGCTGTTTCCAACCACCGCGAAGTCGCGCGAACACAATTCTCTTTTGAAGGGTGTACGAATAATTCTGTGACTCGCTGTACACCCAATCATTTCTCATTTTTCCAAATCAGCGTTGACAATTGTTATTGCATCCTTTGTCATAAATGAAGGAAATTCTATGCTTTCCGATATTGATAATTTAACCCTTTGCACTCCGTTGTCGCCGCCGTGGCGACATCGTAAGTGGAACTAACAGCTCCATGGTCGATATGTAAGATATATTTTTAAGAAAAATCGAACGCCTACAAAGTATCTTCCACAGAGGCGCACTGGCACCATTGTAAATAGTCTTGGAGTAGCTGGTAGCCCATAGTAAAAATTATTCAGAGTTTCTGGTAGGTCGTATTAAAAATTGCGAGGAGTGCAAAGGGTTAATATTCAGCAACCCGTCACATCGTCAAAGAAACAACATTGTAAATAGTCTCGGAGTAGCTGGTAGCCCATAGTAAAAATGATTCAGAGTTTCTGGTAGGTAGTATTAAAAATTGCGAGGAGTGCAAAGGGTTAATATTCAGCAACCCGTCACATCGTCAAAGAAACAAACAATTTTTCCATCGAAGAACACAAGTCGATCGACAAATCTGTTTCGTTCCGACGATGAATTTAAGAGCTCGACCGACGAACCCATGCCTCCCCTAACCTATCAAACTGACGGGTGTACCTTTGACGCTGTTTAACTTCCAGCTGAATTAGCTTCCATCCACCTTCGGGCTTGTTCTCTGCACTTTGTTCTCCACAATCTAACTCGACATCGTTTACATTTCGCGGCGGCCCCGGCTAATATTTAAACCATACACTGCTCAAGGTGAGTCATTTCACCCTAGAGGGGTGGAAAACGCGTGCACAGCACCGAGGAAAAATTCCCCGTCGATACGTGAGATATTCGAGCGATTTCTCTCTCGTGCAACGGTATTCGGGATCGTTAGCGTTCGCCGTGAAAGAAAGTAATACCATTTTCGCGTGTGACTCGTGGAACGCGAACTCGAAGGGCTGAGGGGTTCCCGGTGGTAAGTGGGTTGAACGCGGGTAACTCGACTCAACTGCCCTTTATTGCGGGCTATTCGTCAAGGAGGGCAACTTACGAACCTCCTTTCTTCTCGTCCGTGAAAAGTGAATTATCCGTCTGAAACGGTTCCCCCATTGTTTCGTTCGGTTTTTATCTTTACCACCGGTCTTCTCGCGTGCCTCGAGAACACCGGCGCGCAGAGAGGCTTGCTGATAGAGACGGATAGAGTTGAAATGCTGGCTGCGTTTGCTGGATTAATGTTAATTCCGAGTGTATACGAAGTAAATTCCGTTCGTGCGAGGTAAATGTTAATTTAACGGTATAAAGGAACGGTGGAGTATCGGAAATTATTGAATTCTCTACTTTTCCCTCCCATTTATACAGTCGTCTGTTTACTTATTTTATTTAGAATTTACTGTATTTTTTTATTTGTTGCTCTGCTGTTTGTTTAAGTGTTTTCTTAATTATATTTGTGAACCGTGGAGCTGAATTTTAGGTAGCAATTAAATGTGTGTTTGCGAGACACCGCGATGAGGCACGGACCGTAGCAGTTCGCGCCTACAAGGGTCGTAAATCCTTGACTCGATTATTCAACACCGCGTTGACTCGAAATTCCTTATCACGATTTCGCGTGAGAAGGATGATTAAATTGTAGGAATGCGTTTTAACAAACAATATATTTATTCTATTTGGTAGTGAGTAGTGTTCTGTTTAGTTGAGTGTGTCTTGGTGAAAGTTCTGATCTTAACTGCTTTTCTAATTTTCGTAGACTTCCGTCGTCGCTAATTTTCCGGACCGGGGAAAATCGGGGGTCAGTCTAGTCACCTGATTGGTAATTGGCTAAGCCAGTCGAATGATGAATCCATTGACATCTACCTATTCCGTGCGCTCGAAACGCAGTCCGTTCGGACTAGACAGTGTCAGTGGGGGTGGAAGGCGTTATAATTGACAATTTGGCAACGTGGTGGAATTTCCGCCAAGCTTAGATCCCGAGACATGACCTGGTCAATGGCCACTGGGTCCGGTCTCGGGGCCTTTTGGAAATTCATGTTTACGATACCTGCAATTAGCCGTTGAGGACGAAAAAACTCTGAAAGATACCATTTAGAGGATTAGAAAGGAACCAACTCTTAAAAACGGCTGTACCGACTTGCGTATCATAAACGTGCCAACAATTTGCATTTCGGATATGGCCCCTTGTACAAATTGCTAGCCACCCGAAGAGCCGTATAAACGGCAAGAAAAAAGGAAAGCTGAACCGTGGGTACGCTGCGGAACATGTGATACGATTGATATGATCGTGAGCGTTCTTGCGTTTGTTCGTTCGTTTCTTGAGAAGGAAAAGTGGAGCGAGATTTGGATGAGAGGAAACCTTGAGCGGAAAGTGTGGGAAGAGATGTCGAGCAGAGTGGATTTGCGTGGAGAAAGGGATAGTAGCGTGGACTTATTGTTAGTTTAAATAGAATAATTTAGCGTTGTTGTTAGGATTTTTAATAAATACTTTATTAGAAAAAATACACTTTTCGAGACCTCGATCACGGATCGATAATTGTATGGAAATCACATTTGTGGAAACGATGTGGAATGGCGATGGGTTGAAAAGGAAAAAAGTTCTCTACTTTTTGAATCAAATTTTTGTAGTTTTGAATTAATACGTAATGTAACTGTTCCAGCTATGTTTTTTCATTACCTTGCAGTCTGCAAAGAATAAACAAAGATTGAATATTTCTGTTTTCCAAGCGTGAGTGAATTTTCACTCAGAGTATTGTTGATTTAAGAAAAATATAAGTAGCACTCCATGGTTAAAAGAGTTAATTAAAATAATCGTCACAGATATGGGATATATGAATTACTCGAGGAAAATAATTCCACTAGTAAAAGACGAAGCGTAGTTTGCTCTCCCACCTCATCAGGCTAAATACGATGTTTGTTCTTTTTATCTTTCTTTTCTGCCCGCACGATGGCAGAGTGCGCTTGAGTACGCAGTGAGGAGTATGGAGCGTGTGTGAGCGCCATGTGCGAGCCGTGTGCAGATTCATTTTGCTTTTACATTAATATTCAGTTTGTATTCTTTTATTATTAATAAAGTTAAGTGTTGATCAAGGCTTTAGTTCGTAAGCACCCGATCAAAAGAAAATAATGTAAAAATAGCAATATCTATTGTAACTTTTCCCGGTAAAAAATTTCAAAAATGAAACTATAGTAACAGAATAATATAAGAATAAAATCAAAGGGAACCGATCACTGAAAAATCAAAATCCTATGAAACTGATTATGTTACATATCCCAAAAAAGCTGATTTTACAATAATTCATAATCATTGTTAAGGATACTTAAGTTTAGGCCAGGTTTACGATACGGACGCGACTCTGCTGTTTTTGAGATTAAGGTTTGAATACGCGTTTAATGTTTCGTTCGTTATTGTCAGGAGGGCTCCAAACCTCTCATAAAAGCGGAGCATTTGGAGTTTCTTCGTGCATCTCAATAGCGATTGGACGTATCATAAACCCGCGCGAGCCGAGGCACATGCGAGCGAGCGAGCGGTACCGTTACCCTGGGTTCTTCCCATAAGCTCAGGTGACGCGTACCTCACCCAGAACACCCCTTCCCTAAGGGTGAGCGGTTGGCGTTGGGCGTTGACCAAGGCCCTAACTTGATTGGGAGTCTTGGCCTCCCACCCAAAAACTCGCCCCCGTCAAGGGACCCAAATGGACGGACAAGAACGTATAAAAGACGGTGACAGAAAGAAAACGTGACATTGTTGTGAGAACAAATTGGTGACAAATAGAACTCTGAACTCTTGTACGAACGATTACACGAACTTTGAACCTCAGGACATTGGACTCGCACATATTTAACCATTAAGAATTTAGTTATACTGTATTGCTGTTACATGAAAACCTGTGTTGCAAGTAAAGAATTATTTTGCTATATAATCGGCTTCACGAATGTCCCGTACGGAACAACGGTTCCGAAAAAATCATAAAACGGCCCTGACCGAGCCTCGACGCAGAGGATTAACGGGACCGTTAGACGAGCGCACCCCCCGTAAAACTTGTACCGAACGGCAGCGTAACATTGTACCTATCCTCTAATTAGCGACCTAGTCTTCTCCTTCTCCGATGTTCGATTTCCTCTCCTGGGATTTTCCAAAACTCTAGCCACCTCGACCTTCCATCCCCACTTTTACCCTTTCCCTATCCTCTTGCAAATATCCTAAGACCAATCACCGAATTTCTATCGCTCCAATATTCTACCCCCAGATTTCAACTCCGCCTATACCAACTCTCATTTTCTGTACTCCTCCAATTTTTCAAGCAGTCTTCCTCCGAATCCCAAACGATACACTCAAAAAACAATCAGCCGAGTCTGTTGTAGAATCACAAGCCGAGACTTGTACCTTACCAATAAATTAAATAAAACTTGTACTCCGGATTCTCGCTAGTTTCTCGGTCTAAGACATTCCATTCGTCGTGATCCAAGCCCCGTATTCGTGGACCGACGCGACACCACAACGAACATTGTGGGAGCCAACAATCATTACAATACACTCTTCGTTCGTTCGTAAAATACATTTCTCCAATAAACTTATCAATCGGTCCCTCTTAATCGCAGATCGAATAATTGAAACGTACATCCCAGAAATACCTATACCTAACGATACATTCCATCGAACCCAGCAAAGTCGTTCATATTGTCTGGATATTTTATTCACCACTATGAAAATCGACATAATTATGGATCCGTTTCGTTAATAATGAAACTCCGATCTAAAATATGTATACGCAACTGGATAACGGGAGCTTGTTAAATTCAGTTTAATGTCTGCAAGCTTTACGTACACGTTTATAATATTCGATATTAAGTTCACAATGTTATCGATAATTTTAACGGCTATTTCACGCAATTATTATACGCCGGATAATCGCAACGTCGTGTATACCTGCTTACAGATATCTGGTATTTTCATAAAATCCAGAGTAGAATTTACAGGCTTGTCGGATTGCATAGGTAGGAATTATACCGACCGCAAATTTTACGGGGGTTCCTAGCTTAGGGGTTAATTTCGTTGTATAACGACTTGGCGGGAGATGTTGTGGTTTACGTTGTTTCGAATATTCCCCTTGGCATGCAGACTGTTTAACAATTATTCTTTTTGCCGTTTAAGCGATCCACCTATTATGCAGCTGATAACGTATGAACTTCGCTTTAATACGTTGCACGATAAATTCTCGCTGGAATACACAAATTTTTTACATCGAAGTGGATTTAATATAGTACTGCAGCCTTTTAGTGTTTCGTTTATGAAGGATATTCAAGTTGATAAAAATTTGGGAGCTTCGAGAATTGTAAAGTTGCTTAAATTTCTATGAGAATTCAGGAAATTTATCTGCTCGCCTTAACTTTCCATCAATTTTCCAAATTTCAATATTCTCTGAATGCTTACCTCTCTCATCTACTATTTTTCAAATTTATTCAAGCAACTCGTCATTTTTTACACAAAATCATCTCTCAGTATCTTTGACGTACACAGTATCAGGGAAAAATTGTAAATAACGAGTGACAGAATATTGGTTCATCAATTAGTCGATTAAAACATTAAGATTAACGCAGTGATATACATTTTTCGATTTTTCGATTGGGACTGAATCAAAATTAAGGCACGCTACATGCAGCCCTAATTATTTAAATCCCTTCGTAATCTCCAGACTTTAATCTTACTTCCATTGCTACAAATTTTCCCAGTAGAGAGCAAGACGACGCTAGAAAACGATACAGAAACCAAAATAAAAAGTAATCGAAGGAAATCATGCTATACGGAGTGAACAACGAAACGTGCTCACCTGAACTTATTTTGTTATTAGTAGACTGATCGAATGACTTTCGTTTTTCAGTTGTCACCTTTTTGCAAAATTTTCAAAGCCACCTTCACCGTTTTGCGTATATTAATTCGGTGCCTTTTTTCAAAATCGCCCATACTTTTTCAAATAGAAAACTCGTCAGTTGCCCGGTAAATGCAAATAGGTCACGAAGCTCATTTCGAACATTAAAATTGTGTACGATTTTCTGTAAATCAACATTTAAGTTTCTAAAAGAATACTCCAAATCTATCACAGAAAAAAGTTAGACTTGAAAACTTCCAATAAAAATACCTGATAAAAATCTACTATGATTATCATACTAGTCGCTTTGAACCACTATTAAGTTAGTACCACACTGATAACACGATAATTCAAAGTAACCACGTTACACACGGTTCACCCTGTGTACTTCGACGCACACACACGTAAAACACAGCAGAAATGCTTTGGCGGCGCGTAGAATGGCGTAAACAGGACAGCAGCGCGCCTTCATCCGGCTCTTATCTTCCGGTATCGCGTGCGAGGGACAGGAGGAAAAAAGAGGTGCCGGGCGGAGAGAACCGTAACGCGGCCGTCGAAAGGTTTCGTATAGCAGGCCTCGTGCTTGCAGCAAGGATCCAAGGCATCAGAGCCTGCCTGCTCTTCTCTCCCCTGGTGGAACCTTTTCGCTCCCTTCTCACTCTCAGACGGAATGTTTTGCATTTTAAGAAGGTGTCGGATATCCTTTGCGCTATCCGAAGACAGCACTCCCTCGTCGGCCAGCATCGGGAACCGGGGGATGAAGGTCGAAGAGAGACAGATAGACGAAGGGGTGGGAAAAACCCTCCTTGAAATCCAAAGTAATTCACCAGGCTGTATTACGTGCTAGGACACTCTTCCCGGGATACCCGGGAAAATCGGGGAGATTTCGCGACGATCCACGGGATCGTGTGTCATTCGTGAAGGATGACATCGGTGATGATGATTTCCCTGCGGTGGAGGAACGATTGGTTGTAGCAGGCATGGGCAAACTTTCCTAGTTCGTGGGTCAATTTGTCGTAGTGTCACCGAGTCAAGGACCGAACCAAATTATTGACTAAAGTAAATTAATATTAAACGAATTAAAACATGCTGCTACTTCATTTCTGCCGGACACTATAATGCTTGGCTTACTACTACGTTGAAAAGACAATTTTATGAGAGGGAGTATTATAGTTTTTTGAATATCTTTAAAATTAGTGCGGAATTCCGTTGATTTTCTGTTTACGTGAAGCTGATTGCATGCTTTATTTGCAAACGATAAATGCAATTGAAGATCACGGATGATGTAGTTACACAAAAGCACAATTAATTAGGTATACAGGGTGAGTCTCCTAACACGACGACTTCAAATAACTCGTAAGTTATTCGTTGTACGAAAAAATGTTTCAAACAAAAGTTGCATGGTATCTAGGGGGACATTCAGTGCTCTAATCTGTTTTTTTATTATCTTACTTTTTTATTGCGATATTAGGATCACATTCAGTTTCTTAAATACATAAACAAAAGTTGCATGGTATCTAGGGGGACATTCAGTGCTCTAATCTGTTTTTTTATTATCTTACCTTTTTATTGCGATATTAGGATCACATTCAGTTTCTTAAATAGAATGTCTAATATTCTTTTTCGAATTCGGATAAATCATCAAATTTTGCGTAAAAAAGTATTATTACAAAGTGGCACTTAAAATGAATAATAACCGAGATATCTTCGAATTAATAATCTTCTACTAAGAAATACGCTCAGTCAGTGTGATTCTTAACACGACTTTGTTTACTTGTTTTATAAATATCTCAGTAATTTCAAAATATTTCAAGCTAAAAAGAAAATTTTCAAAAATTGTTGGTGTAATCGTAGTGTTGCTCGTATTATTCAAGGTACAAATGCAGTTTATTATTACCATAAAGCTGGCACATCGTTGAGTTTTGAATACTCCTACCTTCCATAAAATTATATAATGCAAAGTGCATTGTTCTACCCCTCCCTCTCTACGCACCTCCAATTCCTGTCTAGCAAAATGTATTTTTTATTCACGTGATCAGCACACGAAAATAATTTCGTTTCGCGCGTGACATTTACGGAACATCGGCAAATATTTTTTCAACCAAATTGATTTACCAGGGAAAGGGAAAGACATGTTTGACGAGCGACTGTACACCGAGATAATACTTCAATTATGCAACGATCAGTGAGATCATAATTAAAGGGCACTTTATACCTGTTTAATCGAGAATTAATATATCTTGGTATATTCTTTCTTAACTATTATATTATCGAATCTGAAAATTCTACTTTTTTTACATTTAATGCTGATTTTAATACAGGATAATTAATTTAAGACGTTGTTTATTCTTAAATTTTTGGTCTGTCGATGCTAGGAGTTGTAAATTCTTTATATCAGATTTATATTTTACGCATTGAATTTTTATTTACTTTTGAAATTTTTATTACTCCAACTGTACTATTTGAGCCACTCTGAAGCCAAACTGACTAACTCCATAAAATGTGTTATATTTATTAAACTGTTCTTTTATTCCTTATGAGACGACGTACGATGCAAGGCATAAGACTTTAGACTGACTCGCCTAGGCGAGCCACAGGCCCTAAAACAAAAGACCGCGACTATTTTGCCGCTGCCTGCCCTCAGATGTGATTGCTTGCTCGGCTCAACCAAATGAAATCGATTAAATTTGTTTTATTTGTGAAAAATTAATCACCAAGCATGTGATTTAATACTAAAATTGGTAGAATGTGAAAAAGTTGAGTTAATCATTTTGACTTCCGAGTGGCTCGTTTCTTTATTAATCACTTTATCTTACTGATGTGCCACACTTTGTCTGCTTTAAATTTTACATCTGAGCACCTGCAAGTAGATGACAATTTTTTGAACTGTTTTGTCAAATTAATTCAATCAACAAGTAGAATAAGATTTTAAACAAAATTTGTACAATATAACTATTGGATTATGGGAGTTATTAGTTGTTAAATAATTAATAATCCTTATTTTAAACTGTAAACTTTTTATTGGACACAAGGAAGGTTCGCTTTTCTACTTGATGGTGTCGAATCCTCATCCCTTTGTCCCTCGACTCCCAGGTTATTAGTTGTTAAATAATTAATAATCCTTATTTTAAACTGTAAACTTTTTATTGGACACAAGAAAGGTTCGCTTTTCTACTTGATGGTGTCGAATCCTCATCCCTTTGTCCCTCAGTATCAGCACTCGTGCAGTATAGTTCAAAATACAAGGATTCACCCTGTTTAACCGCCCACGTTTATATTTTATTCCACCGCTCACCACCGTTATCCTGACCGTTTTTACTGATCATTATCCTTACACATTCCTGGTCCTTACCTAACGAACGCATTCCTAAATTCCCCCACTCGCAACTCCCAAAAGCCCCAATATAAAAGCAGCCTCGAAAAAGGACGAAGGGCAGTCAGCATTGCATAACAAGGAAGTTTAGACCGTACAATTTATATCCGCAAAACTAACAGTGTAAAGAAAACTTATCAACAAATAAAGATAATTCCTAAAATCCACCGTCTAAAGTGAATCGACGACAATGGCAAGAGCACTGTCTACGGACTGAGAATGCTCCTACGCAACGCCCTAATATTGTCTACGACCCCGCTTGGGACCTAAGGGCCTTTTGTCACGTATCATAAACATTTAGATCTTTACTAAACAGAGGTGGTAAACGTACACAAAAGTAATATATACTTCCTAGTAAGGCGTTAGATTAATTTTTGTTATATCTAACTGACTGATAAATCTAGCAATAACATGGTCGTAATTTCACGAAACGACCTTAATATATTAATTCCTTTAACAATCAAAGCAATTGTATCAAATCTGAGCACTTAAAAATGACTAACAATTTTTTAAACTATTTTGTCGAATTAATTCAATCGGTAAGTAGACGAAGATTTTAAACAGCCTCGTTACTATTGTTGTATTCCGCGGCTCGCGATTCCTTGCGTTGGTTTATTATATTCAATAGGTACGCGGTAGGAGAGCCTGACGGAAACTGGGGCGAAATAAGGGAGCTATTCTGCGCGTAGTACTATTCGACTTTATTAGACAGTTCGGTGACGTTCGGTGCGTGAAGACCACTAGACAAAAATCTGCCGTTTCGACGGAAAAGGTTTCTAGATATAGGTTCGGTAAGTACGAGAGTAAGGGTTGGTCTCAGAGGTGAATGTAGGGAGAGGCGGTGAGGTCTAGGTTCAGCGATGAGTAAAAGTAAAGGATGATGTGGAGGTCTAGGTTTCGGGGTGACTAACGTTAGGATGATGCGGATTTGTTTACAGTTAAGGAAAGGAGGCAGGATGACTAAAAACTAATGAAAGATAGGAGAGAGGTATACGACACTATTTAACGATACTTCATTTCTCACTGAAGCTTTATTAAAACAATCAATAAGAAGACAATTCATCGAATACGTCAGATATTAATTCACGATGACATAATTAAAAGAAAATGCTAAATTCGTCGATAAACAGCGACGACGTCTCGTCGATGGAAGTAGGATTATCGAGGACGAAATGGTTTTTATCCCTGGTTTGTTAGATTTCATTAATTCTATTCTATTTCGGCGCAATTAAATTGTTGCCAGGTTATACTTGACGCGACAGGGTTTAACCTAGATTTTATATCTGCACTGTATGTACGAGCACGATCGATAAATTATATTTTTATAGCGATATCGATGAAACGATTCGATTCGTCGTGTGTGAGCCTCTGTCTTAAGCAAACTATAAATAAGCTACACTGAAGATGCGCAGGTTCTTCAGAAGAACAGAATGTTCAATCGAGGAAAAACTGATTAAAAAATGCTTTTATTAGTTTATATTTATTCTGCCTCAAAATATTATAAATTTAGAAATAAAAATCTATGTATCAAGATTTCCACTGTGTTTATTTTTAGACGACGTGTGTTAAATCTTAATATACACATTTTATTTGCATATTTCGATGTGAGTAACAATTTTCGAAAACATTTCGTCAAATTAATTGAATTCGGAGGAAGAGTGAAATTTGAAATATCTGTCCTTCGTTTCGATTGAAATAGATGCATTAAAAAATGAATAGTAAGGCGTAGTGATAAATAATAAGAAAGTAAGCTATTTAAAATCTGAGGTTAGTCACTCATTTTAATTTTAATTACTTTAATTTTGATTACACTCAATTTAATTTTAATAAACATCCCTCCAACATTTCTCACACTCGGTAAAGTTCGAATGTTTTACAAAATAAACGTGTAATACACTTTTGCACATGTTCTTATAAAAACGTGCAAAATATGCAAAGTGAGCAGCTAAAAATGCTCGAATAGGCATTACAAACGACCCCAAATGTCAATGTGAATACGAAAGACAGGACATTGACCATGTATTGTGGCAATGCCCGCTATTCGATAGACAGAGAACCACCCTCGTCAGAAGATTACATAAAATGAGCTACCCTCTTCCATTGTCGCACAACCTTACACTCTGGAAACCCACAGTAGAGATTTGTAACGCCGTTCACTCGTTCCCAAAACGCTGCTAACTATCTGTCTAAAACATTGTACCTCTCTGACAATTTTTTGTACACACGATGTAATGCAAAATCATCTGAAGAGAGATTAAAGTTGCTCGAAATAAAAAAAGAAAAAAAGTTAAAATCCTCTAAAGAAAAAAATTAATTTCTATTCAAGTCCCACTTTATTGCCAATTTCCCACGAAAATACTCATACATTACATTACTTTTCCGTTCTCCTTCCCACGAAATTGCAAACTTCGACTCACAGAAGCGGCGATTGTTTCCATCCGTTAATGCCATTTCAGGCCAGCTGTAAATACAAAATTCACTACGTCGGCCGGGGCAAATAACGAGGTGGAAAAAAACAAAAGAAAGATCCCAGCTGAAAACGAAGGAAAAGTGAGGAGATCCGTGGATCGTCGGCGTGGTCATTCCACGGGAACAATCGTGAAGAGAGTAGAATTTAATCGAGTCCTTATTTACCGGGCCCTCGCTCAAAGAAGCCATCAGATGAGACCGATGTGGAGCCATTCGATTCAATGTTCATCGCTTGATAAACTTTACTTTCTGCGCCGTTGAAACCCGGAACACTGGCTCCGCAGTGCTTGATCGTTACACCCAACCAGTCTGAATTATCCTGGCAACAGATTTCCTTTCTTTCGGAGTCACTACTCTCTGATGAAAGCAGCGACAAGCTTTTCCACCACAGATCTATGTACGTTTGTCCGATTTGTTTCTGAAAAGATGCTTCGCGCGTAACCGACGAAGCAAGGTTCGTTAATTTCTCGATGAAAAAGAAAGACGACGTCTGAGAAATTTGGGACAAAGACGAGTAACGGAGATCGAAAGAGTGCGATGAGAAAATTTCGGGAACTGTTGGAACGAAAATCTCGGGTTAACCCTTTCGCTGCGGTACATTTTCATTTCTCAGATTTTCAAATACTCAATCGCGACGCAAAAAATTGATTTCAGTGTTTTGACATTTTTTTTTAAGTACGAAAATTTGAAATTAAATATTTAAAAGTAGAAAGTTTGAATATTAGATATTTAAATTTTGCAATTTTTATTTTAAAATTTACCCTTTTGAAAAGTAAACTGGAAGTACGCGAGGAAGAAGAATCGAGGCTTGAATTAAGGTGAAAGTGTGCCAAAATTGATTTCAGTGCTGTGAAATTTTATTTAAGTACGAAAATTTGAAATTAAATATTTAAAAGTAGAAAGTTTGAATATTAGATATTTAAATTTTGCAATTTTTATTTTAAAATTTACCCTTTTGAAAAGTAAACTGGAAGTACGCGAGGAACAAGAATCGAGGCTTGAATTAAGATGAAAGTGTGCATTTAAAAAAATAATACAGACATCAAGGGCAGAGTGCTAGAAAAAATTATCAAAAAATTCTTACTCTCTATCAGAGTCCAACCAAAGTTGCTATCACACAGCCTAATTTCACGAATTAGATCGACAACTGAGACGTGTAAAAAGAAAATAAAAGGAGAAAAAGCATCGAAGAATTATTCCCACTAAAAAAAAAAGAACTATTTTAATACGTTCGAGCGAGTTCGAGCACTACATTAGAACTGATCCACGATGAAAAGACACGGAGTAGTGTATACAAAATAAAACTGCCACCGTGTATAAGTTGTAGGAAGAAGACAAAAATCCGCGAAGAGAGAAAGCTAAAAGGGAATCCACAAGGGGGACTTCATCCAATTTATATCAGGCCAGACGACGTTTGGATATTTCCACATTTTCCCATCGAGTATATGTAGAAACGTCTTGTTTTACGGATATTCCGATGTTTCGATATTATTCAACGAACACAACAGCGAGGGAAACAAATTTGCGCGATACACGTTGAAATTCCAATTGTGGTTTCCAGTTGTTAGGACAGCAAGGGGACGAATTTATGATACGTGATTTCTAGTTCAGCAAACCGTTATTTTTAATTTAGCAGAAAGGACGTGACGCGCTCCGGGCGCAATGGAAGGAGTGATACGGGGTTGGTCACTTAGTAATTTTAGGAACTTCCCTTCGCGTCCCTTCTTCAAATTTTCGAAGATTTGGAGAAGGGACGACTCGATAAGAAGGCCGACTTAGCTTAAGACCGGAGAGTGTTAGTACACAGACCAGCAGTTAGATTAGGAATCTTAAAGATTCAGTCAAACTCTCAACGCAATACATTCAATCTTCAGACGGCACCTAGTGCAATATTCGAAGTACGCGGAAATTAGTACCCGAGTGCTTAACACCAGTCGCTAAATTCATTGATACGAAGAGTGTGGAAAATGGAGGCTTTAAAATGAAAGAAAGAACCCGATATCTGACATAAATATTTTTTCCTACAGAATACCACAAAAAAAAAAAAAAATACATAATATTCGGCAATCTTCAAAAGAATGAATTTCAATAAATTTCTCATTTCCTCATAAATTGAATTTCTGTAGAATTTTCATTTTTCAATGAATTGTGGAAAATGAAGG
>NW_017100155.1:163133-168683 GCF_001263275.1 Habropoda laboriosa | reverse complement strand
CACAATATTCGACAATCTTCGAAAGAATGAATTTCAATAAATTTCTCATTTCCTCATTAATTTAATTTCGGTAGAATTTTCCTTTTTTCAACGAATTACCAGCGTTATCAATGAAAGAATAATCGTACGCGAGATCATTTAATTCGGAATAACACGTTTACAAGAGCAAAGCAAACGGTTATTGTATATTTTCACCCACGGGAAACAAAACGTTTCTCGTTGTACCATTTTTTGTTTCTCGTTTTTTTTTTTTTCGGAAGATTCAACCAGATACGAAAATTTTTTGTTTCGCCTTGTTTCACGTGCAACTGGTAAAACACGGAAGTACCGCGAGAAAGAAAATAATGGATGTTAAATTCGCGTGTTTTTGCACGTTTTTCAATAACATTTCACAACGGAGGTAGAAGCAAATTTAGAATGTGTCTGGTGTTTTTATTAAAGCCGACCAATGAAACGTTCGCAGACACCACGTTGGAAAGCACGAAGACAGTAGAAAATGAAAGCAATTTTAACAGAGTGGGGAAAATCAATGGAAGCGGTAGGATAAAGGAAGGAAGGTGCAAAGGAATGCACTTTGTTCTCCGTGGCAATTCAAAGGGGGATGTTTATTTAAATTTTCAGGTAATTTACATCCACTTGCCGTGTCGTATCACTTCTCCTCTACCATTCCATCTGAATGCACTCTTATTTAAATCGTGATATTTGTTTTCACGCCGTCAAGATTTCTCAACAGATGTACATAAATAGGCTGCACGTGAACCTGCGTTAAAAGAAATTACCTCGACAAACGTGATGTACGCTTATTGCACGTTGTTTCGGTGAAAAAACGGAAAATAATGAAACAATGTTTAATTAATCGTTTGTGAATTAACGATACTTCTTTACACTTTGCAACAAAAGAAGTAACATCGAGAAATGCAATATATGCTTTTTATACGTTATTTCTGTGAAAAAATGGAAAATAATGAAATACTGTGATTAAATGTTTAATTAAATATAATTTGAAGGAATTTCAATCTGGATCGTTTGTGAATTAATACTAGTCCCTTTTTATGAATGAAATTCCACTTATTTTATAGAACGACGAAATGTAGGTACTTTTCTTTTCACGTCAAAATTTGTCGATTTAATGTTCGGACATCTTTTTTATTTGACAGTCGGTATTAATTTGGTAACAACGATTATGTTCCTAAGATTCCATACATTTCCCCCACGCTTAATTGCGCCACTTGAAATATCGATATACCACTATTATTTAATAATTAATACACGTATATCATTATACCCAGTCGATAAAGTTGCAACCTAGTTTTCCATATTAAAGAACTTTCCATTCATTACGTGCACTTCTACACTTATTTACTGAAAATCGAGCGCAATTTCAACGTTCATAATAATTTCCATATTATGCTGCACGTTGTTTGTTCCATTTATTAACACGTTGACTGCCAAGCTACGAGACAACTCGCAAAAAAAAACAATTAAAATTAAAGTCATAATAGAAGAATTAATATGTGTTTGTTTTGAAAAAAACAATCGAGAAAAGAATGTTGGCGTCTAGAACAGATTTCTTCAAAATAGGCTTGGCAGTGAACGTGTTAATTAACCGAGAAAATTCCCTCTCTAAAAAAACTATTACAACTTTCAGTCGGTAAATCTTCCTTCCCTTTGTGAAGAAACTCCTGAAATGAATTCGTGCTCCTAATATAAACAAACAATTAAACATCGTAAACATCGAATTTACGAGGGAATCCGATAAGAGAATAAATACCTGTGGTAATAAATAACATAAAATTTTCAGTCTGTGTTAGGCAAATTAAGGGAGAAACCGAGGGCCTCGGATGAATTTATTTTAAGGCGGGAAAGACAGGAAAAAGGAAACGACGTCGAAAGTGAGACGGTTTTCTTCCCTCCACCCCTTTCCTTCAGCCGGTTCCAACAGAAGGATTGAATTAAAAGGGAGCGTTTTATAAAATGAGAAGACCCGGTTATTGAAAGATGTCCAACCCGTTTAACAACATCAATTATTTATCATGTATCCGCCGACATCAAAGATAAGCTTTCAAAGTTCTTTAAATAAAACATGCCCAGAAGAATCTTAGAGGATGAAGAAAATCAAGCTTCGAGCCGCTGTTAAAGGTAGCGAGAGAGATAGGGAGCCCCGTGTAATTCCCCGCGGAATGAGAGGGGTGAAAGTTGCTTCCTGAAACCATTCGACGGAGGATCTTTATTTAAATTTTAAAGCTCTTTACTATCTGCATGCTTTTGTATCAGTCTTCGCTTTCGAGACACGCGGCTGAGGCCGATGGGCTAGAATCAGATATCTCCCTGGGCACAATATCCGATGTTCGTTTCCATCGTTTCTGAATAAAAATTAAACGTGTTCCGGTGCGGCGTATCCAACGACAGGGAAACATTTTTCTGCCGGTAATGATGTCGATCGCCAGCGAAATAATGCAACAGATTCGTTAGCAACTTCAATTTGTGATTCTATAGTCGTGGAGTGTTTCTTTTTTTCCGTTTTTAATTCTTGGAAAAGCGGAATTCGCGTGTAACACATTGTCAATCGTGAAACAAACTTAAGATAAGTGTTTAAATTCCGCTTAGAACTTTCGAGGGAATTAAAGGATACGTAAATTACGAGACTGAGGTGCTCATGGCGAATTAAAAGCCTACGATGTGAATAATACACAGCGAATAGAAGATTGTTACGCGTGAAATGTTCGAATTACGTTTGAGTAATTGAGTGTGTTATATCATATTCATTAAACGAGAATATTTGACTGAATTCTATATGAATAAGGAGTGAAATATTATCGCACGTGTGGAAACTCGATTAAACTTCTGAAAACGGTATACAGTAATGTCTCTACAAGTGTCAGCCAGTTTGGATTCTACAAGTGTCAGTATAGATGGTCCTACGCCTAGGCTGCGTCATTGCTGCGCCTATGTTATCTCGCTCGCAATCAGTCAAGCGTGTAACGCTACACCACTCGGTTTCTTTTACGAGATTTCACGGCTCGACAAAACAACATTTACTTATTAATACTTATTGAGTAATTAATTTAATGTCGGCCTACCTCCACGAAAAAAAAAAAATGTAGGGCCGATTCCACAAGTGTCAGTCTAATGTAGGGCCGATTCTACAAGTGTCGAACAAATGTAGGGCCGATTCTACAAGTGTCAGTCAAACGGCAGGCCAATTCTCCAACTGGCAGTCAAACAGTAGGCCGACTCTATGTAATGTAATACAGGGAGTCTGTTTTATCTCAATACAGTGAAATATCTGTCGTGACAGTGAACGTGTTAATAAGTAAATGTTGTTCAAATTATGTCGTGTTTGATGTCATTTTCATCAGAAAAATCTCATCGATATGTTAAGAAAAATTTCGGGATAAAAAAACGTAAAATTAAAAAAGTTGGTATTGAAATCGCTGGGTTGCCTCGACTCACGTTTCATCCTTATCTTTTATTCGCTGTCCTTGTCTACGTTCAGTAAACTACAAAGGCGGGCGGGAGGCTCGAAAACGTAGTCCCTGACTCTACAAGTGTCAGGTTTAGGTTCCTTGCGGACTGACACTTGTGGAGACATTACTGTACTTAATTATTCACTTTTTCCGTGTGTTAAATCTGGGATGCTCGGCACGTGAACACGATTTTAAATGAATCAGATTGAAATCTCCGTTGATTCCTCATTCGATAAAGGATTGCTTGAAAAATTCTCTTAAGTTGAGACAAATATGTTAGATTGTTGCACGGGAAGCGGCCAAATTTCAGCGCTGACCGATTTCATTTTGCAAAGAAATTAGCAGAAAATATACTTTTATATTCTTTAACCTTTTAACTGAGTTCACTTCTCGAATCTCTCTAGTTTATAATTAAAAACGAATACAAATTATAACTAATTATTTCATTTTTCTTCCTGCAAATGTGAATACGATGCATTTTATATTTAATGCAGGCAAAATTGTGCATTTAAAAATAAACTATTCTTTTCTAAGTATTGACGAACCAATGACGACTTAACCCCTCCTCCCCAGTTAAAAATTCAAAAGTAATAATAACAAAGCCCTATAAAAAGTTTTCGATCGAGTCAATTCTCCCCCCCCCCCCCAAAATGCCAAAGTTAGATATCATTTTCAGGTCTCAGGGGTGACATAACCTCTTAAATATTAAAAGTAACTATGTACCATTCCCTAATTTCGTCTCGTAATATCCTCTTTTTCTTCTCCTCGCGTGAACTACACTCGACTCATCTTGAACTTCATGAAAAATGTGACCGCGGGAAAGTTCGAGGTCTCCCGGTGTATTGTTACGAGGTTTAAGTTAAATTGAAGCATTCCCGTCCCATGGAGACATTATCAGAAGCACAGGGGTTACTATGGAAAACCATTCGTCGCGGCGGAATGACTTTTTTATTGAAGGAACTCCGCGAAGCTGAGCTAAGCCTACATGGCTTATTTTCAGAGATTCGACGCGTCGAAAAAGAAAGGTGGCGGGATTAATCACAGGGGGTGTATTTTATGGGACTGTTCGCGATTCGACGTGAAATCGAAGAATAATAACATTTGCTGGACTTCCCAGTTATTTCACTTTATCAGTGAATCTCATTTTGTTAATTATTATCAACGTGCAATGATTGTAAATTAATTATTATTAACGTGTAGTAATTGCAAATTGATTATTTCTGGCGTATAATCGTTGTAAATCTCACTTTATTATTTATTATTTATTACTGTACTTATGGTACTCATTTCTTTATTAATTATTAGCGTATAGTAATTGTAAATTAGTTACTTCTGGCGTATAATCGTTGTAAGTCTCACTTTATTATTTATTGCTGTACTTATGGTACGTGTAATTAATGAAAATTCACTTCTTTTCTGTAATAGATCCATTTTTCAGTTACATTGTCAAAATCCAAGTTTGTCACAAGGTATTTGTAAATTTCGTACATTTTTGCATTTAGCGAATCATTTACATTGTCGATTTACGTCAATTTTATAATTAAATTCGGATAGGAAATTCTGTAATTGAATACAGATAAAAGATACAGAGTACAGTGTGCAAAGTACGTATGAATTTATTTATCGAATACAAACCGACAAAAAAGTAAACGGTGAAATTGTTTTATCTCTTGTTGTCAATATATTCGAATACCCTTTATTTCATTCGTATTTACGACCAAATATTCTTTCCATAAATTTTTCACCCGACAAGTCTCTGTCGTTATAACTGGAAATTGGTTAAGCAAATATATGCAGTATGTAATCGAAAAAAAAAAAACATTTACAATCGCAATGAGAGGAGAGTTCAACTGGAAATCGTGTATTACAAAATCAGCTTCCACTCGTGTCTCTGCGCTGTTTTCGTTATTTTTCAACTAGCATCGATCCACAATGCCGCAAATAAATACACAGAGAGAAGTTTCCCTCTCCTAACACGCGAACGCGCTTCAAAAAGACCCGATTAACCCAAATGGGACACTTCGCTTTTCGCTCGAATAACATATCGACTGGCAATTATCCTCACTTTCGGTAAATTCAGAAA
>NW_017100155.1:158638-163087 GCF_001263275.1 Habropoda laboriosa | reverse complement strand
ATTTGTAATTACTTAGGGGATCGACACTTTAGTTACACGATAAGAACGTATTCAAAGTGGAAACAAAAAATCTGACCGCAATTTGCAGGTCAGTTTTCCTTTACTAGATTTCTACTGTGGGATTTGTAATTAATTAGAGAATGGACACTTTAATTAGGCAACGAAAATATATTTAAAATGGAGAAAAAAAAAGGAAATAGGTCAATTTTCCTTCGTGCGGTTTCTCTGGAACTGCCTTTCCCAGGAAAAAGTACTTTTTAATTTTTACAATCACACACTCACAGTTTCTGAGCACTAAGCAAATTCTTTTAACCCTAGAGCGGTCTTCGGGTCTTTTTTGACCCATCGCCTTATCTTTTTAACCCTAGAGCGGTCTTCGGGTCTTGTTTGACCCATCGCCTTATCTTTTTATCCCTAGAGCGGTCTTCGGGTCTTTTTCGACCCATCGCCTTATCTTTTTAACCCTAGAGCGGTCTTCGGGTCTTTTTTGACCCATCGCCTTATCTTTTTAACCCTAGAGCGGTCTTCGGGTCTTTTCTGACCCATCGCCTTATCTTTTTAACCCTAGAGCGGTCTTCGGGTCTTTTTCGACCCATCGCCTTATCTTTTTAACCCTAGAGCGGTCTTCGGGTCTTTTCTGACCCACCGCCTTTTTATATTTTTAGTCATTTTTGCTGTTATCAAGTTTACGTTCCTTGACACTATTTCAAACGTTTATTGTCTAGGTTCATACGTCGCGTTGGAAACGAAAATTATTACACGTAAGGTCTTAGGTCCTTTTTCACCCAAAAGTCTTAAGTGTACAGTCAAAACGAAGACCGCTCTAGGGTTAATTACTTTTGCAGTTATCAAATTTATGTTCCCTTAACATTACATCGAAAGATCATTACCTAAGTTCATACGGCGTGCTGGTAACAAAAATTGTTACACCTAAGACCTTTGGGTCAAAAAAGACCTAAAAACCTCAAGTGTACAGTCGAACGAAAGAACGCACTAGGGTTAAACTCTTACAGTCTATCTGTGTAATTAATTGTGCAATGAATTAATTGAATATAGTATTTAACACTTGTGTAAATAACCGGGTACCTTTTTGCATAATTCTCACTTAAAATATTCGATCTTCCAGGGAAAAAATTGAAATATCCTGCCAGATCGTTGTTATTTCGCACATTTCCTATCTGTGTTTGCCTCAAGTTTAGAATTTTGTTATCATAAAACTACTAAAATTGGACGATAAAGTAGACGACAATTCTGGCTATTCCCATAAGGGTCAAATAAAATAAATATTTAAATATTTAAAGGTTAGTCGCAAATAGTAGACCATATGTGTATTAAAAAAGCAGTAAAAAAGGGAAAACAGCAACAGGATTCAAACATGCGACAAAGAAGGAAGCCTAATTCATTACCGCCTTCGGTAAAGGTAGCCAACTATCGAAAGATAAACGCAGACCGCATATTTAACGTTAAATATCTCGTGAACTATTGACCATCTGCCCCCAAAACCGGGTGCCACTATTTTCAGAATTGGAAGCTCTATCATTGTGCAAATGCTCATTAACCCTTTGACTGCGGCGCGCTCCAACTCAGAACCATCAGATTGTACGGCGCTATATTTGCACGTACATATGTCACTGGGACTCGGTGAAAAATGCATTGTAAGCACACGACGATATCGAAACTGTTGTCGACGTTCATTTGGATACGGTTGCTATGCGTCGTCTAACAAGAGGCCTGCTGTTACACCAGTTTAGTAAAACGGCAAATGTATCGTAGTAGAGAAATTTTATCGGTAGCGTAACGAATGTAGGGTTCCGTTTAAAAGAAATAGCGATCACTTTGAAATTTCGTAAGAAAAGGATCTTGAGAAAGAAACCGTTTACACGATTACGTGTACCTCCTGAAATAGTGTAAGTTTTTACGTATAACGACAAGTAAGGTGACCATTTAGCTGAGCCACCCTGTATACGCTTAAACCTAGTTCCTTCCTTCACACTGTCGCTGTCATACGAGCACTGCTTTCACGTAGGTTGGTCTCTGAATTTTTCAGGCATAGCTTATGCATGAAAATGTGAAGGCACAGATTACATTCGACGGACAAAGTGTCCATTTTGTCATTTGTCATTTTTCTAATTTATTCAAAGCGACAATGAAATCGAATGAGTTACTCCATGAGAATAAAGGCAAGACACTAGTGATGCATGTTTAGTTGCAAACTTCTCCCGACGGCTTGTCGACGTGGGAAAGGGTTTCAAACAAAATTCACGTCGATTCACCTTGGTTAGATCGTTTTATTATTGACTGTTACGCCGGACTGGTTACACTAATTTCAATAATTAGAGTCCGATACGGGTCTCTTGTTGAGACTTCTAATTTGACCCTTGCCTTGTGGCCTTCTATCTTGAACTGTCGCAAGCCTTCGTGGTCCGTCTCCACGAAAGCTGCGTTCCTCGCCGAATCACCCTGATTTCCAAAACGATTCTCCATCAATCAGTTTTTCTCCGATGCATCGACACCCCCTTCCCGTTACGCCCTAAACGCGCTATTTTAGGGAAGGGATGCACACCGACCGAAGAGGTGTTCGGCGACGGAATGTTTGGGAATCCTGTGGATGACCGAGTGTCGCACGCAACGCGAAAAAGGACACCTTTGTCCGTTGAAAACAAAATACTTGCCTGCGACGTAACCACTTTTGAAGCCATAAATCCAGCTACAGGATTCCCTTAGGTTTATTCTATTTTACGACTAAACAATGCATGTGACACGCAGAAATACAAATTTCTGCGTCCATAAAGCAATTTCTAGATCTTGCCTTCTGGTTCCAACGGTTTCAACGAAATCGTAAAAGGTTGATTAATTTTCTCAAAAATAGCATGATCGTGTCACAAACCCAATCACCTCAACAACTGTGCTTTTTTTAAAAACGCGATCCTTCGCAGCAGCTGCGAGGCATCGATGTTTCACGTTGCCCCGATGAACAGTTTATGAAATAAATGTTCGATTTCGCGTTCCGTAACGTTAATACGCCGTTACGACACGTAACAGATTTCGCCATTAGAAACAATCCATCACGTCATTGTAAAGCAGCAAAAAATGGTCCGGCCTGCCTTTTGTTCCTTTAATTCAAGGAACTTTATCGAATTTCCATAAAATATCGCCGGTATCCGTCTTCATTCTTTTCCTGCGAAACCCGGTTTGCCGTTTTAACGCAGGAAACGTTGATGCAGGTTTTTCCAGACTGGTTTCGAGTCCGTTGTCTTTAATCGAGCATCTTGACGCTAATTTCCCCTTAATTGGCCGACGCCCGCGGCGCGTAAATCAAAACCTAACGAGAGAAGCCGGGTGAACTCGACGAAGGAAAAAAAGACGGAACAACGGGAGGGCTACTGGAGCAAGAAACAGTTGGAGAAAGAAGAGAAGTGTGCTAACGGGAATAATCGGGTTTAATCAAGATTTCAACCGTGAGGAGCAAAGTATAATAACCGGGACAAGATTAGGACGCGTATGCATGTAAAAAAAATAATACTTCTGTTATGTGTAATGTCTGCAATGTGAGACTATGGATGATCTATATAATTCTTGTAACATTGAAATTGAAAATATAATTCCTGATTGTCTAAAACACAGTGAAGACAGGAGAAAACGTAATTTAATAGCAACGTAAACTATATTCCTACGTCGATCGCATCGCAGCGAAATATATTGTTCGCGAAAAATTTGCGGTGCCTTAAAAATGAAATTGCACAAATCTGAAATTTACTTAGATTTTTTTGGGATATTGAAAGGGACAAATAATCAAAATTTGGATAAGAAAGGTATTATGTATTAAAAATGGTCAATTTGTCCTCAGAATTGGTAACTCATTACACAATTTTAGAAATTTTTATATAAATGAATAAATAAAAGATTAAACAAATGAAGAAGTCTGTTACTTTCATTCTGCGATCATTTACGTCAGCGAATAATCTTCGTTTATAATTAACCATTAATCATAACTTATTCTATCAAATACAATGATATTTTTCTGCTGAACTGCATTAACTGAATATAATCTAAATTGATCGGGAAATTCTTTTCCCTATACAGTAGAACCGCGTGTAACATGATCAGAAAATTGCTGCTGCCTACGTATAATGCGATAAAAAAGAAAAAGAAACGAATATACAAATTCTGAATTTGAAATTTTGGAATTTTGGGTTAATTAAATTTGACGCAAAAAGCGATGCCGCTGGAACTTAATTTGTATTATATTTCCCGCGTTACAGCGGATCCTACTGTACTTTCCTCTGTGACAGCAAACTCTCTGAAAACTCTGAAAATTGAAATCGGTGTACTCTGAAAATTGGAAACTCTGAAAACTAAAAATTCTGAAAACTGAAATCTGAAAACTGAAAACTCTGAAATCTGAAAACTCTGAAAACTGAAAACTCTGAAAATTGAAAAATCTGCAAT